>NW_024080777.1:3000663-3301644 GCF_003009895.1 Hyaena hyaena | reverse complement strand
GCTTCCTTCTCTGGGCCGGGCTGGTGCGCATGCGCGGGGCTTGTCTGCCGGGTGCGCGGAGCCCGCTGGAGTGAGGAAAACCGGGTCCCTCTATGGCTCGTCACCCGAGACACGAACTCACAGGCAAATGTCCCAGTGTTTAGCTCTCTGCCTTCCCTCCAGAGCCCCAGGCAGCCAGGAGCGCGGACGCCCGGTGTCCCCGCGCGGCTCTTTCAGGGGCCCCAGCCGCCCGGGGGGACAATGGCGGCAGGCGCGCCGCTGCTCTGAAGTCCGGCCGCCGGGAGCAGCACAAAGCAGCGGTCTGTGTGCTCAGCACACCCTCCCCTCCCCCGGGACCAGCTGGCGCGATGGGACCTGGTGTGCAGGTATTTGGCAAGTACGGTCTTTCTATGCCCTGAGCGGAGTTCCCCCCGCCCCCGTGCGGAGGTTTTTCTGTTTCGGACTCTCTCCTTTTCCCCTCTCACTCCCCGCAGAGGGTAGAGGGGGATCGCCTCCCACCCTGGAGTCTCCGATCCCGGCCCGATTTTATCTTCCCCGGTTCGCACTCACGTTAGAAGGCTTGCTCAGTGGGTTCTGCGTCCTTTTTCTCCCAGTCTCTCAGGTTTTGTAAGGTTTCCAATGGCTTCAGATCTTTTCTGTGTGATGTATGGGCACGAGTGCAGGTACGGAGCTCCCTACTTCTCCGCCATCTTGCCCCCTCTCTAAACTGTGTATACATTTAATACACCATTCTCTAGTGCCCTGATGTGTTCATTCATATTTTCCCCAAGGATGTGAATCCTATCAGGCCAGAAAGTATTATTATTTGTAATTCTAAGTTAACAATACCCCAATTTTGGCTACATTTTGGTACTCAGTAAATAATTACTGATCAAGTGATGACTGTGCTCATAGCACATAAGGCAAGTGCCTTGTGCTTTAAGTCAAAAGAAACTTTTAGCCTCCCTGATTTTCAGTGTCCTCATTTATAAAAATTGTGTTCTTTGTGGTTATAAAATTGAATATTATAGTCCAGTTGGATATGAAACTGAAAACACTGTACAGATATAAAACTTTATAATTATCTAGCTTATATGTCTGTTCCTGTTGCAGCTTTTCCCAACTACTCTGGTAAGTACTTGAAAGTATAGACCACTTCTACGTCATTCATCTGCATCTCTTCTATAGCATGCATTATATAGATTTCTTATTTATTGTTCAGAACATAACCACATGCTAAAAAATTTTTATTAACTTTTTTTAATGTTTATTTAGTTTTGAGAGAGAGAGAGAGAGAGAGAGAGTGCAAGCAAGGGAGGGTCCCAGACAGAGGGAGACAGAATCGGAAGTAGGCTCCAGGTTCTGAACTGTCAGCAGGGAGCCTGATGTGAGGCTCCAACCTGCGAGCTGTGAGATCATGACCTGAGCTGAAGTGAAATTCTTAACCAACTGAGCCACCCAGGCACCCCCCCAATAGCTACATATTTAAAGCAGCTTAATTAAATATAACTTAATAAAAGGACGGTCAAAGATGGTCCAATGACTTAGAAAAGAAGTTACATTGTTATTCTAAATGCTATTTCTTTCATGGCAATCTCTGAGATTATTCTAAAAATGTGGTTCTTTTCTTGTCTTCAGTGCCTGAATATCATTTTTAGTACTTTCTTAAAGATGAGTAAGTGCTGGATGGTGACAATGATATAATGATACAATTATATGATTTATTCAACTTCTATAATTCAGAAAACAGGTTTCTGCTTGAATTACCCATACCCACAATCTTCACTGATAAGCTTTATGGGTCAATGGGTCCATTTCTATGCCACGCTTTAGCTAAGTTCTTACGAAGCATCCTGTAGTCAGGGTTATGGCAACAGAAGGCAAAGTTTTGATGCAAATATGCAAAATGTTCAAGACATGGATCTTCCATGAACACCCCAGGGTCTCTTTCTGAATTCTTTTCCTTTACCATGAAAATTGCATCTTCCATCATGGTGTCTAGAATTCTCTGTTCTCATGAATTTCCTCCAGTGCTGGAATCCAGACCAGAGAAAGTGTCACCCCTTTAAGCCTACCAGGTTACTTGGAGTTTTAGCTTTTCAATTAACTCTGGGATGAAAGGATTTGGCCACGTTAGAAAGAATTTCAGCCATCATTGAGCACGTTAGAAAAGCACATTTCAGAACCAGGGATCTAATTTTCTAAAATCTCATCGCCTAGGCAGCAGCATATTCTGTGTGGTTCTAAAGCCAGCTCTGTCATTCCTATTACTCAGCACATCAGTTTCAAGACTTGAAATGTCTTTGACCGTAAGAAAATAAGGCAAGTTCCAACATATCGTATCTTTGCAAAAATGAATTTTATAATGAAATCCCTTCTTACAGTACTTTAATATCAGCATTATTGTAAGATTTAATCAGTATATTAAAAAAAACATGTTGAGATCCTTTAAGGATGACAGTTCACTGCTAAAAAATATTTTTTGTTACCTGTCATGTTCTATCATAACTCTAGAGAAACATACCTTCTGACATATCTGAAGGAAAGAAGCGTGTGTGTGTGTGTGTGTGTAAGGGGGCTTGCTAAGTGTTTTATGATAGTATAATGCAGATATATGAAATTAATTAAAAAACACAAGCAGTTTTACAATGCAGGTCATAAAAAGCTGTATTTGATGAACAGTACTTGCTCAGATTAATGTTCACATTTTCTCAAATTTGTGTCTGTCATTTAGATTGAAGTGATTTCACTCTATATTTGCCAGTTCACTTAACCTCTTGATTTTCTCCTATAATGATTTGTCATTTTTCAAATTTTTTAATCTCTATACTGCCTTTTGGCAACAGTAACTCACTGCCTAGGGAAAGTGCTGGAACATGTTATTGCATAAACAAAATCCCCATATTACTTGAGATTATCCTTGGTAATTTTGTATTGCCTAGGAACCCTAACACAAACTTCACATTTTGGGCCATTTCTAAATTTAACTGTTAAATTACACGTTATGCCTTTTTAATATTAATTACGTCTTCCAATATATGAAAAATAATTTATAAGCCATTAAAAGTAAACATGCTAAAACTTATCCCAAAAGCCAAATTAGCCATTTAGAGCCTTGAGACTGGAAAAGGAGATGAAACAGAGCCATTTAAAAGCTACTTATATCCAAATGTTTCAGTAATTATAGTTGGCTAGCGTGAGTCATAATGGTTAAATACTTCATCATCATTTTAGGATGTATAGACAAATAGAAAATCTTGCACCAGTCGACTTTATCAGCTACCAAATTTTCTTTCTTTTTTTTTAAGATTTTATTTTTAAGTGATCTCTATATCTAACATGGGGCTCAAACTCACAACCCGGAGATCAAGAATCTCATGCTACATGACTGACCCAGCACGGTGCTCCCAGCTATTATATTTTCTCACTGAGTTTTGATAGTAGATTTAATATTTGCCCGACTAATTACCTTTTTAAGTTCTATGAATCGGTGCCTAGTCCTTTTCTTTCAATTCCTTGGGTCCAGGGTACACAGATGCTCAACACACACACAGCCAGAAGAAAAAAACTCTTCAATATGCACCTTAAATCAATACATTTGTTATCAAAATGGCATTTTACAGCGAAGCTACTTTAGTGTTCAGTTTTAGCTGAGACTCAGAAAAATAGATTATACATTTCAAAGGAGGATCCAAGACCTCTTGATAACTTGCAGAGGTGATTTCTGCAAATGTCATCAGTCAACCAAAGAGGACAGAAAGACTATGAGAGCTGGCAATTAGGAAAATATTCAGAAAGGTGTTCCTATACGGAGAGTTCCTTCCCCCAGCGAAAGCCCAACAGAAGAGGCTTCAATGGGAAGACCTGATAGTTTGATATTTGTTTCCCAGAGTTTCAAAGACACAGTGAAGCAATGTTCAATTCACGTCTTGAAAACAAACTCCTAAGGAGTTGGCTGTCTAGCTTGTGCTGACGAGAAAAGGAGGGATGTTACAGGTGTGCCTTTTCTGACCTTGAGGTCAAAGTCATGTGAGGGCCTCCCATGTGTCACATGTGGAAGAAAACCAGCCTAGAGTTGTCTTGGATCCTGTCCAGGATGGCATCTTGGAGATCAGTGAGAACTACGGTAAGGTGGAGACAGAGGGAGAGGATGAAGGAGAGGAGAAGCCGCAGGGGCTAAGAACGTACTAGTGTGTGCTCAGATCCTCCCTATCCAGGGGTGATAGTGGGGAAGTGTGCTAACCACCAACCCGGATAAGTTGGCTCAGTGGAGAAACTGGCCGCCATAAGAACTGCCACGTAAAAGACCAGAATACGCAAGGGTTCCTCTCTTATTCTTACAAACTAAAATCTAGAGGTTCCAGAAATCAGAGTCCGTGAAGGAGTATAGAAGCCCGAGGTGAGGAAGGGTTACGGTCACAACTTTGACTCTTTTACAACTGTCTTCCGTTAGGCCAGGGCTGGGTAGAGTTCCCTCAGAATGCAATTTGAAGATTTATTTATAACTGGAATCAGAAATATTATTCATCTGAGACTGTTTTTGTTACTAGAAATGACTGAAGGCCTTTTTATCATCTGAAAAGTGCTAGAGGAATCTTGGGCAACTATTTTATTTATTGTCCAACAGCAGGAAAGAACTAGCCCTCTAAAATGAGTTATGATGGACTATAGCAGGAAGGGAAGACAAAATGCAGTGATTTAAAAATTCTACCCTTTGTGGGGCGCCTGGGTGGCTTAGTCGGTTAAGCGTCCGACTTTCACTTAGGTCATGATCTCGCAGTTCGTGGGTTCGAGCCCCGCGTCGGGCTCTGTGCTGACTGCCAGCTCAGAGCCTGGAGCCTGTTTCAGTCTGTGACTCCCTCTCTCTCTGACCCTCCCCTGCTCACGATCTCTCTCTCTCCTAGAAATAAAAAAAAGAAAAAAAATTTAAAAATTCTACCCTTTGTGACTCTCTTTTTAAACCTAACAGAGCATAGTCAAGGGTTAAAAATGAATGGATAAGTGAATGGTCAAATGAATGAAAAAGTAAAAATAAACAAAAGCAAATAATAAGCACTTTTTCTGAATCCAGTTTTCTTTAACGGTAGACTTTTTAAGCTCTTTATGTTAACCTCTGAATTATAGCCTATTTTTCTGAAACTATTACTTTACATCTTTTTCCTGGACATTTCTTCAGACTGGGGTCTGTTTCTTATTGATTAAAAACATAAATAATTAGAGGGTGTTTAGAAAAAACAACATTTCTTAAATGGCTTTTCATATATTTATCTCGTTACATTTCCATGAGAAATATAAACCATTTAAAGACAGAGAGGAAATTTAGGGGGCACTAAATTCTGTGAGAAATCCCATTTTCAACTGGGGAGTTCAACTTAAGCTGAACATGAACGTCAGATCACGTTGCTCATGATCTCCCTACATTCACATTGTCAAAGGCCACGCTGGGTCTCAATCAGTTCAATATCCAGTTGTCAATGGTTTCTGGCCATTTCAACACACAGAGCTAGGAAATACATGCATGTATGCTAACATATGAATGTATACATGTGACAGTCTATATATGTACATCTATGTATCATCTACCTATCTATCTATCTACCTATCTATCAAGTTCACACTGATACCTCTGATTTCAGTGCAATACCATAGGTACTGTGGTCATCCTTCTTTCCTTATTTGTAACTCCTTTCTCCCACGGAGAAATTATTTTCAATCCTCACATACACATAAAATAGATTTGCTAACTAGATCACAGCATTTATGTACAGCTGTTGGTTTTACCCTTGTGGTATCCAGTTGAGGAACTGTTTTTAAAAATTACTTAGCTCAGTTCTTTTCTTGCCCAACACTTCCAGTATGCTTATGTTATCAATTTGTTATAGACTTAGGTTTACTTGTTAGTGTTTAAATTTATTTTTTGGGTTCCTGCCAAACCAAATCCTGCTTGCATTCTGTATATATATATATGAAAAAGCTCTTTCTTTCTCAGACTCACTTTCTTTCTCATATACAAAGCCTATATGATCATTATGAAAGGTCTGTGATACAGATTTTTTTTAAATTCCAATTTATCACGTAAGCAAAATAATCTGCATTGGAAATGGCCAAAATGATGTGTTTAGCTGTCTGATTAACCTGCCATATAGTTGCTAAATAAGCATCATGATTGAAAATATATGTTTGTTTGTTTGTTTATTTATTTATTTATTAATGTTTATTTTTGAGAAAGAGAGAGAGAGAGATAGAGCGTGTGCAGGAGAGGGGCAGAGAGAGGGAGACACAGAATCTGAAGTAGGCTCCAGGCTCTGAGCTGTCAGCACAGAGCCCGACATAATAAAGTCATCTTTATTTTAAACATAGTAGTGATCCCCAGTTATTACAAGGCTAAGAGAAGCTTAATAGATGAATGAATCAATATTTTACCTTGGCTTATAAATCTTTCTCTTATCAAGAATACTTGGTACCTGTTGGGGGCACCTCGGTGGCTCAGTTAGTTAAATGTCCAACTTCAGCTCCGGTCATGATTTTACAGTTCATAGGTTTGAGCCCCGCATTGGGCTCTGTGCTGACAGCTAGCTCAGAGCCTGGAGCCTGTTTCAGATTCTGTGTCTCCCTCTCTCTCTGACCCTCTCCTGCTCATGCTGTCTCTCTCTTTCTCAGAAGTAAATAAAAACATTTAAATTTTTTTAAAAAAAGAATACTTGGTACCTGTAATTTTTTTTTTTAAATTTTCAGATAATGTTGTTTTCTGTTAGAGACTGCATTTTCGGATCCTCTCCAGTTTATATTTTGAAACAATAAATTCCTGTTGGATGGTATTTGGAACTAAGGGCTGTAGGAGATAATTAGGTCAGGAGGGAGGAGCTTTTATGATGTGATTAGTGTACTTAGAAGAAGAGGAACAAGAGGAGTGAGAGCCTGTGTGGCTCAGTAAGTTAAGTGTCTGACTGAATTCAGCTCAGGTCATGGTCTTGCAGTTCCTGAGTTCGAGCCCCATGTTGAGCTTTGTGCTGACAGCTCAGAGCCTGGAGCCTGCTTGAGATTCTGTGTCTCCTTTCTCTGATCTGTCTCCCTCTTTGTCAAAAATAAATGACCATTAAAAATAAGAAGAAGAAGAAGAAGAGACACAAGAAAGCTTGCTTCCTCCCTCTGCTTTCCATCAAGTGAAGTTGCAAAGAAATACTAGTCATCTGTAAACCAGAGACAGGATGTTCACTAGGAATCCAACTGTGCTGGCATCCTCATCTCAGACTTCCAACCTTCAGAACTATGAGAAATAAAACTTGGTTTGTGTAAGCCACTGAGTCTATGGTATTTTTGTTAAAGCAACCCAAACTGACTTAGACAATTCATCTAACGATCTCACTGCAGATTATCATTGGGAAATCCAATCATGTAGTATGCCCTGAGGAAGTGCTGGAGATGAGAGACATAAAATCGAAGACTTGGATTTTAGACAACCCTGAGTTGGGAGAATTATTTTGTTGTTGGAGAATTATAGAGTGCAAAGACATTGGGCTTCCCAAAGACAGATCGGGTCTGTCAATCAGCAATGAAATAGTAAAGAAGAGAGTGAGAAGACAACTTATGGTACATTTCGATGAAGGCTAGTTGCAGAAACTCCAGGCTGCATAGGGGTCAAGCTTACCCGCTATGATGGAAGCTTTTGGAGCTATTACTGTCATGACCAATAAAGGAAGCTCAAATGATGGAGCTGTATTTTGATTTTTAACTGTGTTTCACATCAGAGAGTTTAACTGCGAAGGTGAAATGCCACTGCACAGGTATGGACATGAAATGGGTGGACAAATAGGCTTCTAACCTAGTGACAAGAAGTTCAAAAATGGTATAATGCGTTCTTTACTCTCAAAAATGAATTGAAGGCTTTTACTGGGAGAGAATAGCTTCAGATTTCTTGTGTGTGTGCATGTGTTTTTACGTAAGTCTTGGGAAAGTTTGGCAAAGTGTGATATGGTGAATGAGTGGCAGTGTGCTTTGGGAACTGCTTGAGAATGAGGATCAGAAATTGCTTAACTTAGGGGTTATGTATAATATTATGAACGTTAGTCTTTGGGAGTTAAATACGGAGTAATTGTCCTTTTAAATATAATGTGGGTTTTCTTTGTATGTGTATACCACCTTTTCTTTATCCATTCATCCATTCTTGGATTTAGGTTGCTTCCATATCTTGGCTATTGTATATAATGCTGCAGCAAACACAGAGTGCAGGTATTTCTTTGAGACTCTGATTTCAGTTATTCTGTGCATATATCCAGTAGTGAGATTGCTGGATCATATGGTAGCTCTATTTTTACTTTTTGTTTGCTTTTCACTGTGTTGACAATTTCCCTTACTGTGCAGAAGCTTTTCAGTTTTATGTAGTCCCATTTGTCTGCTTTAACTGTTGTTGTGAATTCATTTGTTGTCATAGACAAAAAAATCACTGTCTAGACCAATTCCATAAGCTTTTCTCCCTTATTTTTCCTTCTAGGAGTTTAATAGTTTCAGGTCTTACATTTAAATCTCTAACATGCCACCTTAGAAAAGAGGGAAGTCCTGGTATATGGGACCACATGGATGAACTCGGAAAGACATTATTGTAAGTGACAAAAGCCAGTCACAAAAGGGCTAATGCTGCATAATACCACTTAAGTGAGGTATTGAAAGTAGCCAAACCCATTGAAACAAAGAATAAAATGGTGAATGCCAGAGACAAGCCTTGGGGGGGAGGGGGAGCGTAGGGTGAAATAGTTGCCATTCAGCAAGTGTAAACTTTCACTTGTGCAAGATGAATAACATTTGAGATCTGCTGTACAACACTGTGTCTAAAGTTAACAATATCGCATTGGGTACCCAACATCTTAAGACGGTAGACCTCATGTTAAGTGTTCTTGCCACAATAAAAATAAATAAAAACTTAGTGTCTTGTTTGTTAGTTTTTGTATTCTGTGTACTCAGGAAAAGAGCATCTTAAATGTGGCAAGGTTGATCACATTGTGTCTACTCCTATGTATATAAAACTAATTTGAAGGTAAAGTTATGTTTTATTTTTTATTTACAATTAAGCCTGAAAGTAGGCAAGGTAGAATATGAATCAGAATCTATGATATAAATAGGACATAAAATATTATTGTATTTTAAAACTTTAATGCCATGAAGCAGTTTAGAAGTTACCAGATGAGTGACAAAATTTTTCATGTTGATGAATTTAATTTTTTAATTCACGTGGAATTTATTTCATTCCATCAAGTGAAGTTAGGCTAACTTGAATATGCCTTTCCAGAAGGATAAGCAATTATATCTGTACTATTTTTGAATAGCCTCTTTTCCATTAATCTATGCTTCATTTTACACATATTATGCCGTATTAACTTGAGAAAAGGAAATATCGCAGTGATTATATGGAAGAACTCTTGCTCACTATTACAATTACTCTTCTAATCATCTTGCAGTTCCATCACCACCTGTCACAATAAATTCCATCTCAACAGAAGAGTGACAGTCATCCAAATACATCCATCTGGTGGTGATGGTGGTGGTGGTGGTGATTATTTTCTTTTTACTGGAATAGCTTTGAAAATTCACCTCTTTACATATCTCTAGCTCCATGTTTTCTAAAGGAAGAAAAATTCACACTAACTGAAGAGTCCTCTGGCACTTACTTAACTCTTACTGAGCAATCTTTCAATATCTTTCTTAAATTCACCTCAATAAACAACGCTATTAAAGACACACAACATGCAAAAATGGCAATTTCTCTGAATCTCTCCTTCAGTTTTCCAGCTTGGTCTTTGAGGAATGTATACATAGGACCCAAAAGCTAGCCAAGAGCAGCCCCACTTACAGCTACTCTGAATGTTATCTTACGGTGGAAATATTTGCCCCCGGTAATGGAGCGGGGCTATTTCTAAAGCCATTTCTTTTCTGTTACTTTTCACTTGAATGACCAAGTGTTTTATTTTTATCCAAAATAACAGCAGCACCCTTTTAGAATTCTGCTTCAAGGTCGTGTAAAATTCCTAGTCCTGTACTCCAAAGTTGTCCACCGGCAACTTGATGGATTTATTCTCTTCTAGGATGTTGTCCTTGTCTGTTAAATTTATAACATCAGGTAGGAAGTGACAAGTCCTTTTTGCACAGAAAAGGAAGAGAGTTAAGCCTTATGAAGATCCATTACCTTTTAAAAGTTTCTGTGCATCCAGGGACTTAGGTCACAGAGGGATAGCCTTGGGAAAATGAAGGGCAAGGAGATGCATCCTGAACATCATGTCACTAAGAAGGTGATAGAGGGCTCAGTGAAACATTTTAGACTTTAAAGACATATAACCCCCAAATAGGTGACCTTCTCCAACTCATTCATCATATGACCAGAAAAGCTGTTTACTCCAGTAAAGGGAAGTCTTCACGGGTTCACTAGTGTTTCAAGTGTCTGAAACAGAAGGAAAGTAGCTTGAGACCAATGAAAGATTAATAGAAGAACTACAAGAAAAACCTCAGGGAACTGGAGCAAAGCTATACTTTCTTTATATGTATAAATAATTCTCACTTAGGAAAAGAGAATTTGGCTTGCTGTAGGATTCTACCTGAATCTAAATAGTTGACCATGAGTTACTAGGCATTTTTCAACCCATGTTACACATTAAACTGGCAGATAAATTACATGTCTTGCAGCAAGGTTGATTTGCCCCAACAGAGTGATATATGCCCTCAAAATATCTCCTTATTAAATGGAAGCTGTATAAATACATGTGGTGCCCAGGGTCACTGAAAACACATTTCTTAAATTAGAAAATTCCTCAAACACCCATGTATTAAACCTGTGGTTCTAAAAATCTGAGTTCATCAAATGGACACACTCAGGAGTTTCGAAAGACATCTCTTATGATTATAAGACCTGGCATAAAATAACAATACTTTTCTCTTTTTCATAGGCATCTTTACAAAGAAATATTTTAGCATACTGGCCATTCACAGGCATGACCTCAGAAAGACATCCTGGACACGGGTTTGAGCAGAATGTTGATTGTCCAATTTGTCTGGAAGGTGAGTTAGCAGTTTGCCAGAAACAACCTACCACCGGGGAAGTCCACAAATATGGTTGAAGAGAGGTAGAAAGACTGGGAAGAGACGCAGTGCTTGGCATATAGCCGTTGCCTGCCTCCAAGGCAATGATGATTACTGTCTCTTGGTTATTGATGAGCTAATTTATAACTCAGTTCTGGGTGATTTATAAACAAGAGGTCGATTAGGAAAAACATTTTTCCCCCTAAATGCTCGGGGATAATTTTCCAGTGACAGTGCATGCTTATTCCAGTCAGCACTTTTTGGTTGACCTATGAATTTTACAGGTCATGAGACGGTGTCTTACGATTTCATACCTTTAAGAGTATCCTTATTGGGGCGCCTGGGTGGCTCAGTCGGTTAAGCGTCTGACTTCGGCTCAGGTCATGATCTCACAGTCCGTGGGTTCGAGCCCCGCATTGGGCTCTGTGCTGACAGCTCAGAGCCTGGAGCCTGCTTCAGATTCTGTGTCTCCCTCTCTCTCTCTGCTCCTCCCCTGCTTATGCTGTCTCTCTCTCTCTCAGAAATATATTTTTTAAAAAACATTAAAAAATTTAAAAATATCCTATTATAAATAAATAATCCTACATCAGCTAAGATAATACGAACTCTATCTTTTCAACACAAAATAATCTAGCTTGCATAGTTGAAGTAGAATAATGATTTCTGTTTTAGATATTAACAAGTGATTAACATCACATTCCTAGACCCTGCCAACATAGGTGTTACAGTTGCAAAAGGAGGGGCTGTCATTAGCCCTGGGAAGTTGTCAGGCATTACCAGCAATTACTGTAACACATTCCTAGCAACTAAATGCATAATAATAACTAAGAAAGATGTCAGATTATCTTTTCTTCCATTTTTAAGGTGACTCCTGTTAAACAGAGGGAGAGGGATTTAATGTTAACACAGAAAATGTTCGTGTTAAGTTTTACTCTCTACCTAACCCCCTGAGTTGAGTCTTGAAATGAAGAGCCATTGTCACATAAATCTTGAACTGTTGAAGAATCTGAAAGGAGCAGAAATAGTGATATGTGTCGCACAGTATAAATAAACAATGGTAGATGGGTTTCAGGGAGAGAGTCCCTCTCTCATGATGAAACAGTACAGAACGGAAATGTCGGTGTGGTATCTTCAGTGCATTATTTCAGATGAAAGGAAGTCTCTAATGGATGTAGAATGCATAGTATGTTAGGGACGAGAGGAGGTCCGTGATTTGGCCCTCCATAGCTGAGAGTGGGGAGAGTCCAGAGGATTGGAGTCAATGGCAAAGTGGACCTGGAGTGCATTTTGTAGTGAAAAGTCTGCCATGGAGTAAGAATTAGAAGCAGATTCTGAGAGGAATCATGCCTTTCATCAGGCCTGAAACTGATGTCATCCCTGCTTATACCTCTTACTAAAGGTGCCCCTCCATTAAACTTGGAATCCATGGCAATAACTATTCAACTAAATGGAAAAAAAAAAAAAAGCAAAAGGTAAGGAATTTTCTTTTTAGTCAATTGAACTGGATCTTTTATTTTATTTTTTATCAAGTATAATTAACATGCAATGTTATATTAGTTTCAGGTGTGCAAAATATTGATTTGACAATTCTATGCATTTCTCAATGCTCACCATAAGTGTAGTCACTATCCATCACCATACAATATTATTGACTATATTCCCTATTGACAATATTCCTTTTTCATGGTTCACTTACTTTCTACCTGAAGTTTGTACTCAATCCTCTTTACCTAGTTTGCCCATTCCCCCATCCATCTCTTCTCTGGCAACAGCCAGTTTGTTCTTTGTATTTAAGAGTCTGTTATTTGTTCATTTGTTTTGTTATATTGTAATTGAACCTCAGAACTATACAAGGCAAAATTATCCATGGTTATTCCTCTCAGCAACCATTGTTACATAATCATAATTTAATAAAAAAATAAAAAATAAAAATCAAACTATTATAAGTCATATTAAAAATCAAATGAATAATTAGATCTCATCACTCAGACAGGACCATGCTTAGGAGAAGGGTCGCTTAGGCAGATACCCGAACAGCAGGGGAACTGAGCTGCTCTCTTGAAGTCATGATCCATGAAGCACCCTGCGTCAGAGCTGAATTTGCTGGGAATTAGAAATGGCACAATTAAGGGGCGACTAGGGGGTTTCAGTTGGCTAAACGTCTGACTTCTGCTCAGGTGATGATCTCACGGTTGGGTTCAAGCCTTGTGTGGGGCTCTGTGCTGATAGCTTGGAGTTTGGAGTTTTTGAGAGAGAGAGAGACAGAGTGTGAGCGAGGAAGGGGCAGAGAGAGAGGGAGACACAGGATCTGAAGCAGGCTCCAGGCTACAGACCCTGATGCGGGGCTCGAACTCATGAACCATGCGATCATGACCTGAGCTGAAATCAGATGCTTAACCGGCTGAGCCACCCAGTTGCCCCTGAATTGCAATTTTTGTAGGAAAATAATTTGGGGATTATTATTTTTATTTTTAGTAATGAAATGCCAAAAAGTCTTTGGATTATGACTGGATAAAAGGTAAAATTTTTAATTTAAAAATATACATTTTGGAAACGATTAATGACAATACATATATTCTGTTATATACTTATATGTAAGTTTACATATAAAAGTTGTCACATCTTATATACAATGTGTTCTAATCAGAGATAAAATAATACATTTGAAATACTTAAAGGCAAATAAAATCTAAAAGGAACTATTTTATAAATCATATATATATATTTTAACTGATATACAAGCACAGTCTTTCTGCTGAATGACAACTTTTTAGTCAGTTGAGGTGATATTATTTTATTGAGCCATAGAAATGGGACAATTATGCTTGTCTACTCATCCTAAATCTGACTGAAAACAATATTAAAAATCTCACAAACTCCTCACCTAGTACCTTTTTCCTCCTGCATAATATTTTAATTTTAAGTATTATTGTTTTTCATTTCCACAGAATGTGTATATTTTGCAACTTTTTATTTTTTTATGTTTTCCCCATTGAAAATACTTTTTATGGTAATTTATTTTGACACTGAATTTTTCTGTTTTCTCATTTCTGGTCCTAGTTCACAGTTACTTAAAAAGAATAGGTGAAGTGACATCAAGAGAAAGTAATTACTGGGGGCACCTGAGTGTCTCAGTTGGTTAAGTGTCCAACTTGGGCTCAGGTCATGATCTCACAGTTCATGAGTTCTAACCCCGTGTTGGGCGCTGTGCTGACAGCTCAGAGCCTGGAGCCTTTTTCTGAGTCTGTATCTCCCTCTCTCTGCCCCTCCCCTGCTTGCACTCTGTCTCTCTCTCTCCCTCAAAATAAATAAACATTAAAAATTTTTAATAAAAGAAAAAAAGAAAAAGTAATTACTATATTCATATTTGAAACTTTTATTGTTTTTAAGCTCAGAGGAAATGCTTTGACATTAATTATAAGTTAAGGTCAGTAATTATCAAACATTAGAATACTCCAGATGGTCTTTAGTATGTTTGTAGATGCTATATGAAAAAGTGTAAAAAATCATCACTCTTCATAGAGATGGTGCCTGCCCAGGGGTCTAAGTTCATGTTGGCTTAAGAACTCCCTCTTTTGGGATCTAGAATGTCTCAACTTTTTCAAACATTAATGGTGACTATAACATTACATTTGATTATTAGATTTCTTCTTTTTTTTTCACATATTGACATTAATTAAGCCTTCTTATGTTCAAGATATGAGAGCTAGGGTACTGCAGACAAGGTATGTAGGTAGCATCAAGAAATTTCAAGTATACTAAGTGGTCACTTATAAGTAATAGACTGTTTTAATTTTAAAAAACCAGTTGAGGTACCCAAAGTCTAGAGAAGTTAAGAAAAAAAAGAAATTAATTTTTATATGGAACATAGAAATTATAGAAGAGCTTTTATTTGAATGCTAGAAGCTTTGGATAATTGAAGATAGATAAAATGTATTCTAGGCATTTAAGAATGAAGGAATAGTTTAAGCCAAGTTATAAAAAATGGAAAGTACATGGTGCATTCAGGATGAAATGTAATTGCGTAAGACTGGAATATAAACTACATTGATAGGCTAAAGAACTAGATGAAAGGTTTGCAGACATAGTTTGGGAACTTTGTAATGAATTAGGATTTTATTGTGTTCGCAGTGGTGAATGACTTTTTTTTTAAACAATAGACCAACGCCATCCAAGATGGTAACATACTGAGTAAAACGTCCATCACTATAATGCCACTCATATGTAGCTTGTGGTCCAAATGCCATTTTCTGAAAGTACATTTGATTTTAGCCAAGTGGCTGTGAAGCGATCCCTTTTCTGAATTACAATATTGCCTTCACATGTGTCTGATCCCTTCACAGCACATAGTCATCCTATTGAGCTGTAAGCATGAGATGAAATGGACCATTTGTATAAGAACATCTAATCCAAGCCATGATGGGTGAACTTCATGGAATAAAAATTACATCTTGAAAAAGCTGTATAAAAAGACAAACTAGCAAGTAAATAAAAACCTTAATGATAACCCACACTTTTCAATTTGTTAAAGACCAACTTGCAAAACCAGTTCTATGCACATGAAGTTGACTCTCAAAAAATTCACCTCCCAATAACTAAAGGTCTTTCAATAGCAGAATAGATTCTATTATTCTATTAATAAAAATGACTAAATGAGTAAAAAGCACTAATTACTGAGTCTGAACATATTTGGAATTACCACTTTCACTAGGGCAAAAAGGATCCTTTTAGGTTTTTTTTTCTTTTTTTTCAAGGCGGACAATTAGATGAGAGAAATTACAAATTATTCTTTTAAGTGCCATCATTGGCCAAAGTCTAAATAAGGCAGAAGCTTCAGAAAGTAATAATTCCATCAGGGAGTGGAAGAATGACAGACTTTGTATGTCTTCATAATTAAAAAAAAATAATTTCTAACTGGAGACAGAAATTAAACATTACATTTCTCATATCATAGTTAACTTCACTGTAATTAAAATATTTGACATGCTTTAAAAGTTTGTGTATCATGGGGCGCCTGGGTGGCTTAGTCGGTTAAGCGTCTGACTTTCGCTTAGGTCATGATCTCGCAGTTCGTGGGTTCAAGCCCCGCGTCGGGCTCTGTGCTGACTGCCAGCTCAGAGCCTGGAGCCTGTTTCGGAGTCTGTGACTCCCTCTCTCTCTGACCCTCCCCTGCTCACGCTGTCTCTCTCTCTCTCCTAGAAATAAATAAAACATTAAAAAAAATTTAAATAAAAAAAAAAGTTTGTGTATCAGTAGGGTGAGAACTGACGAGTGATATTCATAAAGTTTTACCTTAAGGAGATCTCATTGAATTGGCTCACAAGATTTGTGCTTGTAAATGTTAAGAATGGAAAGTTTTCTATGAAACTCCTAGGCTTACTATTTAAAAAATAAGGAACACATTAATGCCTGTTTTCTGACAGGTTTTTAAAGTTATCACAATATATGTAGATAATTTTTAACATTTTAAAAATTGTGTTAACAACCCAGAATGGTATTGTTAGATCCTTGGGTGTTTAATGTCAAATGAATGATTTAAATATTTATTTAATGTTGCCTCTTATATCAAGAAGGAAGCAAAAAGGGACCTGAGGGTAAGACAATGGAATACAATTTTAAGTCCTTATTGTTTTTTTAATACTGTGTCTCTTTCAAAAATAGTGCTAACAAGTTACATTTCTTCTAAAAGGAAACATCCAGATGACATACACTTTTCCTTCCCTCTGGCATTTAAAATCTCTTGTTTATTTGTTTTGGCTTATACTGTTTTTTTTCTCTCCAAATCATCTATAATGCAAAGCCTGTCATAATGGCATGGAATGCATTTCTTAGAACATAAACCATTTTAGAAATATCTTTGTAGCCAAGATAAAATGAAGCGTAAAAAGCATGTAAATTGATTTAACATTCCCCCCCCAAATAATAGCATTTTAAAATTCTGAATCTACTATTATGCATGCTTTGGGCTTACAGGATTCAAGAGGTAAAAGAAAATGCCATTGCTCAAATTTATTCTTCACCTTTTGAATTCATATTTAGAAAATATGATCGTTCCCATTGTGCATAAAGAACCTCAAACAGGAAGATCGTTTTAGAATTCAATACATTTGGACAAATGCCATCTTCATCTAAATAAAAAAGAAAAAAATGGAAAAAAGAAATAGTTTTTCTAGGATTCTATATGTAGGTACATAATCATGCTAGGATTAAATAAAAACACTGATAATCACGTGATATAACCTAATCTGGGTACATGTTGATCTGAAATTCTGAGATAGTCTATGATGAAGGTGGAGTTGAGAAAGATTTGCAAATTTCAAACAAATTTTACTGTGAAGGAATCTATGACATAAGGACTTTTGCTGTCATCAAGTATTATCAAAATTCACATGGGAACTGAGTTTCGTTCAAAGGTCAGCCAATCAAGATGGATCTTGGAATATAACATTAGGTAGCAAATGGGCTAAAGTAACTCCAGTTTCATTTTGACTTTATGCTAGAACTACATTCATTTGCTCACTGAGGCTGGTATCTGCATTGAACTCAGTTGGCATTGGCTTGAACTAAGTGTTTTTTGAAACCAAAGCTCTGGATGCTTAAAAAAGAAAGTCAATTGCAAAGTATTTATTGGGGGAAAAGAACAGATTGAAGTCAACTGCTGTCAATAAATTCCTAAATAAAATCAAAGAAAAATCCAGGTCTGTTCAGATAGGTAATGAGGGCTGTAATTAGCGCTAGTCTAAAAAAGCAATAGAAAAGACCCAATGCAAATATTAGCAAAGCTTTAACTCATTTAGTGGACACTTATTTAATGCCTCTTAGTATTTTGCTAGGCAACTGGAAGAGCAGGACTGATCGAGAGAAATAAGGTCTACTTTCTCATCAAGTTTGCTTATCCAGGTGAAAAAAATCCACCATGTGGAACACAGACCATCAGAAGAGAAGTACTATTTACTTCTAGAAAGCTTGGACAGTCAAATCAGCAGCATTTCAGATGAGCAAGGGAGATAAGCCAAATGTCCACTACCAGTAGACTGTTGGAAAAAACGAGTCTATGAATATCAAAGCAAAATAGTGTCATTAAATGTGAAAATTATTGATCTAGGATCTGTTCATGCATCCTGTAATATAATATAATGAAAGCAATGGATGTGTAATGTAGAGTGGGATTGACTGAATCTACAAGTATGCATTATGTGGATTAGAGGCAAAGCATAATGTAAGTATAAGATCCCAAATGACAAACACAAAGCTTGTATTGGCAAGTATACAAACAATAACCATGAATGAATGAATGAAAACACCTAGTGAGTATTGATTAAGTACAGACCATGGGATCAGTAATGTGTTAGATGCTGTGTCAGCCTTATTTTCTATAAGGTAAACTTACAGATCATATAAAATACAATAGTAAGTATTTAGTGTGGACACAAACCAAAATAGAGATATTCAGAAAGAGAGGCCAGAGTTTTATGAAATATGAGAGAAGGATTTATTGGATGTATGGAGAAGTGGCCGCAAGGGGGTCCTCACACTTGAAGGATTTGAAATGATAGACTTGAAAAAAAAGGTGGAGGGAAGGAAACATATGAGCCAAAGAATGAAAAGTATATGCAAGGTCATTAAAAACAGCTTGTCAATTAGAAACTCAATTTGGAGTTGTATACAATTAAACAGGAAGTTGAGTGAGGGACCATAGGGCATCAGATAGCGAGATGAAGGGTCTGGATTTGATTTATAACAAAAGAGAAAGAATTGAAGTAAATTAGATCCATGGGAAAAAAATGAAATAGAAAAAAGATTACTCTGAGAGATAGACTCAAATTAGGGAGAAGATTTAGATAGAAAAAGAGTTGCTGATACTTAACTAAAATAATTGAGGCAGATTTAAACAAACCAACACAAAAATCTTAGAAATAAAATGCAAATTGGTATTTATTACAGCAACATGCAGATAAAGTAAAAAAGATCTACCACTAGTGTATTTCAAAATGTATATGCTAGTATCACTGCAGCAAATGAACCAAAAAATATATAAAACAACTTCCAATATAAATACATTAAGATATTATAAATATATCTTAAAAATGCATTACATGGGTCAGTAACATGAAATGATTAAGCAAGGACTCAAGAGCAATGCATCCTACAATTTAGAATACTTTCTATTACCTTTCCCGTATGTATCATTATGAACTCACAGATTCGATGCTTTCTAAACTAACTGAAATCTTTATTCATCTTTGGATGCTGAATTTGTCAACACTTTGTTCAGTGGGAGTCCATTTATGTACTTTTGATGTGATTCCATTAACCTTGGAGATATATCTTGCTTTCTGGTACCAGAACATGTTATAGTTTCACCTTGGACACATGGAATTATCTGTATCTTCACAGAGCTCTTGTTCTTTTTAGTCAACAATGGTATCGAGACAGGATGATGTTGTCTGTAGGTCGTTTCAGGAGATGGAGGAAAGAGTCATGAGAATTGAACTCTTCTTTAAAAAGTCTTTTTGTTTATTTTTGAGAGAAGGAGACACAGAATCCACAGCAGGCTCTAGGCTCTGAACTGTCAGCACAGAGCCCAACGTGGTGGCTCAAACCCAAGAGCCATGAGATCATGATCTGAGCTGAAGTACCCAGCTGAAGTCGAATGTTCAACCAACTGAACCACCCAGGCACCCTGAATTATTTTTCTTTTAAAGTCATTTATTTATTTTGAGAGAAAGAGGGGTTGGGAGGGGCAAAGAGAGAGGGAATCCAAAGCAGGCTCCACACTGTAAGCATGGAGCCCTCTGTGGGGCTCGAACTTATGAATTGTGAGATCCTGACTCACGCTGAAATCAAGAGTTGGATGCTTAACTGACTGAGTGATCCAGGTGCTCTGATAATTGTATTCTTTTAAAGACATGAGTTCATATTAGTAATTTCAATTCAGTTCCAATATTATAGTGTTCTTCGTAAAATGTTTTGATTCTAAAAGTGAGATTTAGTTTTTATATTAAATTATTCATTCCTAAAAAGTTTCAAAACAACAATTTGAGAAAATAGTCTATTAATGGAGTTTGTGATTTTCTCTGTGGTTCTTTTTGTCCTTAGAACACACAAGGAATGATCATGGAAGTCACTTTTTTCTATTGACAGTCAACACTATCTTATCCTGAGGGTTAGTTTTGCTTAGTTTGTTCTTTTCCAGCTTGAGTTAGTTGACGTTCCGTAAATGTCCAGGACTAACCTCTTTTATTTATTTATTTATTTATTTACTTACTTACTTACTTACTTACAAATAGTTTATTGTCAAACTTGTTTCCACATAACACCCAGTGCTCATCCCCAAAGTGCCCTCCTCCATGCCCATCCCCCCCCCCTCCCCCTCCATCAGTCCTCAGTTTTTGTCAGCATTCAAGAGTCTCTCATGGTTTGTCTCTCTCCCTTTCCCCCACCATTTCCCCCCTTCTTCTCCCCCTTGTTCCTCAGTTAAGTTCCTCCTAATCCTCCTATACGTGCAAACATATGTTATTTGTCCTTCTCTGCCTGACTTATTTCGCTCAGCATAACACCCTCAAGGTCCATCCATGTTGCTACACTTGGCCAGATTTCATTTTTTCTCATTGCCATGTAGTATTCCATTGTATAGATAAACCACATCTTCTTGATCCATTCATCTGTTGATGGACACTTAGGCCCTTTCCATGTTTTAGCTATTGTTGAGAGCAGCACTAACCTCTTAATAGATGACACTTCTAATACTTGTTCTTTTGCATTTATTTCTTTTGTTTTAGGTTTTTGTAAACTTATTAAATGTTTCGAGGAGGGATGCGAATCTCTCTGCGAGTCATCTTTGAGACACCTGGAAGAAAACAAAGTTCTAAACAAGGCTTTCATTTTGTTGCTAATTTTCATCTGCCATTTTTAAATCTACAATTGTTTTATAGTGTTCCTGTATAAGAGTTCTGACTGAAGAAGCCAATTGGCCTCAAATTCTTTAACTTCTAGTCATTATAAATCATTATAGATTTTACATATATTTTACAAATATTTTTGCATATTCAGTTACATTTTTTCTTCACTAAATTCTGTCTATATTAAATTTTTAATTTTTTTAATGTTTATTTGTTTATTTATCTATTAGTTTTTATTTTTGAGAGAGAGAGAGAGAGTGAGAGACAGAGACAGAGAGACAGAGCGCAAGCAGGGAAGGTGCAGAGAGAAGGAGACACAGAATCCGAAGCAGGCTCCAGGCTCTGAGGAAAACTGTGAGATCATGACCTGAGCCAAAGTCAGACGCTTAACTGACTGAACCGCCCAGGCGCCCCTATATTAAATTTTTAAAGGGATTATCTCCTATCAGAGCTTTGAGCTTTTCCTTATATTATGATATAAAACCTCCCTTTACTATCACATTTAATGTATTATGCTGTTTATTATTATACCATATGTACTGTTCCAATGCTGGCTATATATCACCCCAAATTATTCTCTCTGGTAATATTATTTATACCCAATAACTAAGTCCTTGAGAAATTAGGGAGATGCCTCTTGCCTTGAAATTCTAGAAGATAACAGTACATGTAAGTCTATGCTAGGAGGTTTTGTTGAAAAATATCCTTTTGAATACCATGACAAAATCCAACTTTATTTCACACATCTTTCTTTTTTAAAACATTTTTCCTTTAGGGGCTCCTGGGGGCTCAGTCAGTTAAGCATCTAATTTCAGCTCAGGTCATGATCTCATAGTTCATGAGTTCAAGCCCTGCACGGGGCTCTGTGCCGACAGCTCGAAGCCTGGAGCCTGCTTCAGATTCTGTGTCTCCCTCTCTTGCTGCCCCTCCCCTGCTCGTGCTCTGTCTGTCTGTCTGTCTCTCAAAAATAAATCAACATTAAAAAAAGTCTTACTTTATTTTTTTAAATGTTTATTTATTTGTTTTGAGAGAGAGAGAGAAAGAGCGTGCGTGCAATTGAATAGGGGGAGTGCAGGGAGAGAGGGAGACAGAGAGTGCCAAGCAAGGCTCTGAGCTGCTGGTGCAGAGTCTGACTCAAAGTTGATCTCATGGCTGTGAGATCATAACCTGAGGCAAAATCAAGAGTTGGACGCTTAACCAACTGAGCCACCCAGAACCGCAAAGCATTCTTACTTTAACTACAAGAATTCGTAATGTGAAATCCAAAATTTCCGAGGACATTGGACAAATATACATACCCATTTCTGTGATAAAGCCTTACTTCCACAAATTTATTAATAATGTTAGAAAAAATAAGCAAAGTATATATGCAAACACCATATAAATCAATTTTTATTTTGTGGAATCTATAGATTCTGTTTACAGATTTACATTTTCAAACTACTATTAGTTTATAAAATTCTAAGTCAGTTAAACTCTAAACATTTTAATGGCAATCCTAAATTCCTATTACATTTCCATAAGACTATATGTACTTTGTTTTAGTCAAGAAATGGAAATTCTTGAAAGACAATAATATATAGTTTGTCCAAAATCCCCAGTTTTGTATTACTATTGTGCTTAAAACACAAAGTATTCTTCTAAACCAAGTAAGATCAAACCTTAAACTTTTTGATTTTGTTATACAATACATAATTTGAAATCACATTTTTAGCAGAATTTAATATTTACCTTCAAAATTAGAAAATGTGTTATTTAAAAACAAGAGACTCAGAAGCAATTTTTTTGACCAAAAGAGGGAGGCTGAAGATGTTGATCCCTTTCTAAAACCTGGGATTTTTCTATTAGAAGATTTAAAACTGGCTCCTGAAATAAATGAAGACCTTTCAGCCTCGGTTAATCCTTTTATCACTTTCTTGGCTGGTAGCCTGCTCTCATCACCCCATTAGTTAAATTTCTTTCTAAATATAAGACTGTGCTTTTAAAAAGAGAGGGCATTTTTAGTTAAGTTTAACTCCTATCATTTTTAGCTTCATAAAAATGATTCACAGCCATTCTGTCTTTTTAGCTAGAAACATACATTTAAGCAAAGAACATAAACACAAATCTTCATATTTCCACCAGCAGAATGTCTTGTTTTCTATTTTTTTTTTTAAACTGCGGAAACAGGAAACAGCCGTGCTGGTATCTCCGGCCTGGCACCCCACATCTACTCTGCCCTCTCCACCTTGTCTCACCCCAGGGCGCTGACTTGTGTGAGCTCCAGCAACAGGGGTCCCCTTGCTTCCTATTGGCCAAGGGAGCTCCAGCAGATGGCCGGGAAAGGAAGGAGGGTGGGAGGAGAGTGTTTCTTTCCTGTGGTCCTACCAAAGTCACCTCAGGCTAGAGGCCACCCTCAAGGCCTCTTCTCTGCCATGTTCCTGCTCCTTGTTCTGGTAACTGCTCTCTCTAGCACCCACCCCCCCCCCCCCCCAACACACACACAAGGCTCCTTCCGGGTTCCTGAGCTCTCCCTGTGCTTGCTGATCCTAACTTTGTAAATATCACTGTTATTAAACCCTCCCTGAGCTACACTAGTTTGATGTGTCACCACTGTCTGTTAAATCTGTGACTACTCCAGGAGACTTTTATTATTATTTTTTTTTAAAAGAGAGAGAGTGAGAGAGAGTGACTGGGGGGAGACAGGCAGAGGGAGAGAGAGAGAATCTTAAGCAGGCACCATGCTGAGCACAGAGCCAAATGTGGGGATCCATCCCACCACCCTGGAATCATGACCTGGGCTAAAATCAAGAGGTGGATACTCAAAAGACTGAGCAACCCAGGCGCCCCTCCAGGAGTCTTTTTAAAGATTCCTTCTTGAAGCATGAGCTCTCTAAATTTTTTTTTCTTTTTAATTCAATAAACTTATGTTTGCATGAATCACAGTTCTTCTGAGTTCTTTTTGGAAGTGATATGTTCCTAAAATGTAAAAATAAAAGAGCACTTCGGATATTAAAACATAGCCGTTTATAGTTATACATTTTTAGTTTGGTTTCTATCCAATGCTTCTTGATTAGTATACATTATTTCAAATGCAAACAATTTCTTTAACCTTTCATTTTAATAATTTGGGCTTTTCTTTTAAAACAAAGTTTTCTCCATTTTTGCCGTTTCCAAGTTCTCAGATTTAATGTTCAGTATCTTAAGGACTTAATTTAAATAGCAATAGCCTTAGGTGGAGGAATGCCCTGTTTTTAACATGAGAGTGGGGTGGCCTTCTTGGGGTACAGAACTTGTTTTATTTGGTGAGTTTTACAGAATTAAAGGTCCTCCCTCCCATCTCCCACCTCCGCTCCCCACCATGGCATGTCTCCTACTGGTTTGAGAACTTTTGTTATAATGCCTCCAGGGCTTAATCGTATATTGAGAAAATAATGATGGAAGAATTCCTGACATCTAGGAGATGAGAAATTGAAAGAGGTTATTTTAGGTGACATTGGGGCAGAGCAGGAGTTTGAAGTCAGTGATCTGAAAAGATCGCCGGGTCTGGCCAGTGTTGGGGGAAGAAAGCACACAGCCAGCCTTGTTTTATGTCTGCAGGCAACATACGGGGCTCCGTGAGTGTTGTGGTTTTTTGTTCAGGTATTTTAAAATTGGTAACATCATTCTTATTTTTATTAGTGTCAATTTCCTACAGTTGGCAGTAAAGGGGTAGGGCCTGCACTTCTCAGTTGTGAAGGTTGAGTCTTTCGTTGTGTAACTTATTTTTATTTTTTTATTTAGCAAGCATTTATTTGGTGAGACCCACTTTCCACTGAAACCACGGGACAATCATGGAGGAACTAACACCACGTATCAGAGAATGACTCATATTTTAACAAGATTTCTAATATATTCAACTCTCATTTTAAGTGTAAATTTTTTTTAATTTTAATGTTTATTTATTATTTTTGAGAGAGACAGAGACAGAGAACATGTGGGAGAGGGGCAGAGAGAGAGGGAGACACAGAATCTGAAGCAGGCTCCATGCTCTGATCTGGCTGTCAGCACAGAGCCCAACGCGAGGTTCAAACCCATGAACCTTGAGATCATGACCTGAGCTGAAGTTGGACACTTAACTGACTGAGCCACCCAGGTGCCCCCAGATGCTATTTTTTTTCATACCCTGTTTAGAGTTGAAACACAAAGTAACTCGTTCAAGGTTACCCCTGAGCACTCTTTGTCACAGACTGTATAATGCTACACTCTGTCCCCGACATATTTCAGGATATTAGACTCTAATATACATCATGGACAACTGAAATTTATGGTAATTTCTGGCATTTCAATTCTAGATTTTACAGACTCTGGGCCACACAGGTCTAATCTAATTTGAGTACACTTGGATTCTATTCTTGACCTTAGGACTGGGCACCGCCCACACTTCATCAGAGTAGCCTAGGAAACTGCAGGTATTTTTGAGGTCGGAGAGAAAATACATGAGATTTGGGAAGACGTAGCAAAGAAACAGACAGACTTGCAGATAGATAGGCTCAATCTTTAATCTCTACCAAAAACTGAGTTTCCTGAGTATAAAACAGCTTCAAGGATGGAGGGTTGCTTGTCTATTTGAACTCAACCTAAGTCCACTGTACTCCACAGAGGAAGGGCTATATTGTGGCATTCAGGTGGAGAGGCATTCCGATTGTGAACAAAAGGGTGTGGAGATGCTAAGGTCATTAGAAGTTCAAAACGCAACATTCATTGATGCTTAGTGCATAAATTTGCAAAGTGTTAAGATGTTTAAAGATGTTTAATTGCATGGAGACCCCAACTTTCTAGGTTGACCCAGCAGATTATCAGATGAGTTATTTTGTCTGGGGGAAGGTGATTTCATCTGAGCACAGAGGAGCTAGCGGCATCTTGTTGAGACCAGAGGGGCATTGGTAGAGAGCAGGTACTTGGGATATTTCTTTAAGGATGCTGTGCTGCTCTAAACTGGGCTTGTGGAGAAGCTTACACAACTGGGCTTGGGCAGTAGCTTACACAAAACAATTACTAACACTAAGGCTCTCTGGTTTTGATTCTGTCTTTAAGTCTATTTCTTGGGAAGGTAAGTTTTTATCTTTGAGGATGATTTCCATGTGACCTTTGCAAAAGGTGATGTTAAAGATGGACTAGAGGGATTTTTGTTGAGTTATATTCTTAAGAATATTTTTTAAGGGAGACTGTAAATATCAGAGCAGCTTTCTTTTTCATCATGTCCCAAGGGTGTCAATAACTAAAGACCAGAAACCAGTGTTGCAAAAGTTAGGCAAGGTTTTGGAAAATGTGTGAATTGCCCGCATCTATAAATGAACTGCAATACCACCACCAGAGAAATACAACTGAAATAAACTCAGAATGTAAACAGCTCTGTAGCCTGGCTTGAAGAGAGGAATGAAAAAACGACCATCCCAAGGGATAAAATGGGAGGGGCACTTAGTTAATAATTTAAAAAGTTACTCTTTTGTCACACTAATGAACAAAAATTTCCACTCTGAGTGATGACCTTCTACTGAGAATTTACAACATTAACCTATCTGGAAAGCAACTGACTGCAAATTCTCTTTAAATAAAGGAAAATAAGTTCAGGGAACCTGGGTGGCTCATTGAGTTAAGCATTTGACTCTTAATTTTGGCTCATTATCCCAGGGTCTTGGTATCGAGCCCCCACCTTGGCTCTGTGCTAAATGCAGAGCCTGCTTAAGATTCTCTCTCCCTCTGCCCCCTTCCCCCACTCACAATCTTCATCTCTCTCTAAAATAAAATTTAAAAAATATAAAGGCAAACAAATTCTTGCAGAACTCAAAAGGACTGAATACAATTATTTTACTATGCTATGTAAATACATGAAAACATAAATCTAGGAAAAACGTCTTCATGGATGTGGCTTATATAAAACAAAAATTTATAAGTGTAATTGAAAACTAAATAGGAATGACATCACAAAGTCAATTAAAATGGAAAGTCAAGGTAGTATTTTAATAGTTTGATGAATGATGTCTAGCTGAAATTAACTCACCATTGTTAGGTTTTTATTTTACTGCTATCAGCTTAGATTCATTCTCCCTTATGGGAGGGGTGATGCAATTCTCATACCAATTGTTTCATTTCATTGAACTTGTGCCCAATTTGTGAGTCCCCAGAGACCACCAAGGAGCCGACACCGATGCAAGTACATAAGGGTCTTTACTACAAGCTCGAGCAGGGCCTCACCCACTTACCGGTGTCATGGCAGCAAGGTGAAGTGAAGAACAATAGCAAACAGGGTTTTTAAGGAGTAAGGGATGGGGGTGTTACAAAGAATGTATAGCATCATCACATAAGCACCAATTACAATTGTACAGCAGCACCCATGCTAACAGTTTGGACCATTCAGTATCTGTGAGGTGTTCATTACTTTTGGTGGGACCCAATCATAACTTTTGAGAATCCTTTGAAAATGACCAATTATGAGGTGAGTTCAAAGGGCCCATGTGGGGTTCAGGCAAGCCATGAGAAATTGGCTAGTTTGTACAGAATAACTGTCTACAGTTCCCAGCCTTGACTCAGACCACAGGAATGTTTTTTGATTAGCTGACCTGAGGGCGGTCCGAGGATGGCTTTAGCCTTGAACAGTCTGAGGCTTTTCCTGGGACTGGGACTGGGGCTACGTGCAGCCCGAGGTTGCTCTTAATGGAGGACTTAATTTTAGGCTCTTCAAACTGTCTTTGAAATCTTCATTAGTGTGTTCACTTGCTACAGATACATTGTGTTGCTTGTTTTGTGAGTCTTCATTTCTCTATGCCTTTTGGCAAAATGAAGTAGTACTACTTGGAGATTTTAAAAATTTTAATCAAAATCCTAATTGTAGCTGCTGAAATTTTATGTCAGTGCTTGGGGGTATAAGGTGGTCATCAGAAAGATCCCAAGTACATAATCAAAACTAAAACTATAAATTACATATGTGAAACTTCTGAAGAGCCCTAATAATTGGTCTTGAGATGTTGTCTTGATAAGTCCTTGGTAGATTACTATTGCTGCCTCCTACATAGTTATATCCACTCTTGTTCCTCTGAAATTCAATCTCTGTACTGAACTCTACCCTCCTTACCTGATTTCTTAACCGCTCACAACTTTGACTTCTATGTTTTAAGTAAATGATGATTTACCCAAAATGCTTCGATCACTGTAGATGAACCTCTGTGCAGAATGCTTTTCTCACATATATGAACCTAGTTTATAAATAATTGTAATTCATACTTATACTTCAAGTATCAGATTAGGTAGAGATTAGGCTCTCCCTCAAGTTTTCCCTGATTGGGGAAACCATACTTGGTTTTCTTCACATACATCCGCCCCATATTTTTACTGCTATTCTTTTAGAGCACTTTTAGGTTCACAGCAAAATGAAGGAGAAAGTACAGAGATTTCCTACAGCCCTCTGGCCCTCACACACGCATAGTTTACTTTATTGTTGTCCTCACCCCCCAGAGTGGTACATTCATTCTAGTTGCTGCACCTATGTTAACACATTAAAATCACTCAAAATCCATAGTTCAGGGTTCACTCTTGGTACTCACATCCTGTGGGTTTGGACAAATATGTAGTGACATATATCCATTATTATGGTATCATGTGGAATATTTTAACTGTCCTTAAAACACTCTCCTGCTCTGCTATTCAACCCACCCCCAAACCCTAAAATCCACCGATCTATTCAGTCTCTGTAGTTTTGAGTTTTCCAGAATGCCACATACTTAGAAACATACCGCATGTAGCCTTTTCAGATTGGCTTTCTTCACTTAGTACTTGCATTTAAAGTTCTTCCATGTTTGGTCATGGCTTGATAGCTCTTTTTTTTTTTTTTTTTTTTAACGCTGAATAATACTCCATTATCTAGATGTACCACAGTTCATTCATTTACCTATGAAAAGATATCTTGGTGGCTCCCAAGTTTTGGCAAATAGAAATAAACATCTGCGTGCAGGTTTCTGTGTGGACATATGTTTTCATTTCCTTTGGGTAAATACCAGGAAGTATAGTTGCGGGATCACAAAGTAAGGTTATGTTGAGTTTTGTAGCAAACTGCCAAACACTTTCACTGAGGCCACTCTACTCTGCATTCCCACCAGCAGTTAACGACAATTCCTGTCGTGTCGCGTTCTTGTCAGCATTTGATGGTGTCAGAGTTCTGGATTTGGGCCATTCTAGGAGGAGGGCCCTGGCATCTCGTTGCTGGTTTGATTTGCATTTCTCTGCTCATGTAGTGATGTGGGGAGCTGATTTTCTATCTGCATATTTAATCAGGTTGTTTATTCTCTTATTGTTGAGTTTTAAGAGGGTTTTTAATGTTTTGAAAACAGTCTTTTTTTTTTTTTCAGATGTATCCTTTCAAATATTTTCTCCCAGTCTATAGCTTATCTTGTCATCCTATTTTTTTAAATTTATTTTTAAAATTTATTTTATTTATTTTGAGAGAGAGACAACACAAGCGAGAGAGGAGACAGAATCTGAAGAGAGGCTCCAGCCTCTGAGCTAGCTGTCAGCACAGAGCTCTATGCAGGACTCAAACCCACAAACCCTGAGATCATGACCTGAGCCGAAGTTGGACACTTAACCAACTGAGCCACCCAGGCACCCCTTTTTTTATCCTATTGACATGGTCTTTCACAGTGCAGTTTTTAATTTTAATGAAGTCCAGCTTATCAAATTATTTCATGGACTGGGTCTTTGGTGTTCTATCTAAAAAGTCATCACCTTAACCCAAGGTTATCTAGGTTTTGTCCCATGCTATTTTCTAGAATCTTAAAGTTTCCTGTCTTACATTTAGAGTTAATTTTTGTGAAGAGTATATGGTTTGTGTCCAGACTCATATATGTATTTTTTTAAGGTAGATGTTCAGTTGTCCCGGTATTTTGTTGAAAACAGTGTCTTTTCTCCGTTTTATTGCTTTTGCCTTTTGTCAAAGTTCAGTTGGCTGTATTTATGTGGGTCTATTTCTGGGCTCTCTATTCTGTTTCATTGACCTATTTGTCTTTTTTACTGTAACTTTGTAGTAAGTCTTGAAATCAGAGAGTAACAGTTCTCCAACTTTGTTCTTTTCCTTTAGTATTGTTTTGGCTATTCTGGGTTTTGTACCTTTCTCCATAAATTTTAGAATCAGTTTGTTGATATCCATAAAATAACTTGCTGACATTTTTATTGTAATTACACTGACTAAAGATCAAGTTGGGAAGAATTTGCATCTTGATAACATTGGGTCTTCCCATGCAAGATGTGGAATAACTCTCCATTCATTTAGTTCTTCTTTGATTTCATTTATCAGAGTCTTAACAATTTCCCTTAAATAGATCCTGTTCTTATTTTTTAGATGTATATCTAAATATTTATTTTGGGGGGTGCTAATGTAAATGGAATTGACTTTTAAATTTCAAATTCCATTTGTTCATTGCTTATATGGAAAAGCGATTGCCTTTTGTATATTAACACTATATCCTATAACCCTGCTATAATCATTTATTAGTTCTTTTTGTCAATTCTTTCAGATTTTCTACATGTCATCTGTGAACAAAGACAATTTTATATCTTCCTTCCCGATCTGTATACTTTATTCCTCTTTCTTGCCTTATTGCATTAGCTAGACCTTTTAGTATTTTATTGAAAAGAGTGGTTAGAGGGGGCATCCTTGCCTTTTACTTGATATTAGTGGGAAAGCTTTGAGTGCTTCATCTTTAAAGTATCTGCTATTGTTGATTGAAGCAGTTTATAGGTGTCAGTTGTATCCAAATTGATTGATTGATGGTGTCTGAGTTAACTACATCCCCTGCTTTTTCTTCCTGCCAGAACTGTCCATATCTACTAGAGGGGTGTTAAGTCAAAATTGTGATAATGGATGCATTTATTCTCCTTGTATTCCTTGTTTTTACCTCATGTAGTTTGATGCTGTTGTTATGTGCATACATTAAAGGTTGTTATGCCTTCTTAGAGAATTAAGCCCTATATCATTATATAATGCCTTTTTTTCCCTGATAACTTTTGTAGCTTTGAAATCTGCTGTATATGAAATTAAATCCTAACTGTGCTTTCTTTTGATTAGTGTTAGCATGATATATTTTCCTCCATGCATTTACTTTTAATCTACATGGGTCTTTATGTTTAAAGTGGGGTTTTTATAGACGACATATAGTAGAGTTTCTGTCTTTATTCATGAATGTAGACCATTGACATTCAAAACGATTATTGATATAATTGAATTAATATCTATCATATTTATTACTGTTTTCTATTTGCTGCCTTTGTTATTGTTCTTATTTTTGTCTTCCACTCTTTTTACTGCCTTTTGTGGTTTAATAGAACATATTATATTATTTAAATTTTCTTCTTTCTTAGAAAAGCAGTTATACTGCTTTTTGTTTTTACCATTTTTAAGGGGTGCCATAGAATTTGCAGTACACATTTACAATTAATCTAAGTCCATTTTCAAAAACACTCTATTGCTTCATGGATATCGTAAGTAACTTATAATAGCAAAATAATTTTAATTTCTCCTCATCCCTCATATCATTGCTGTAATTTATTTATATATAAACTTTCATAAGCATATATATAGGTATATATATATACACACACACATAAAATATAGGCATGGACATGAGCATATATAATTAAATACATTATTGGTATTTTATTTTGAGCAAGCTATTATCTGTTAGATCAATTAAGAAGAAAAGTTGAAGTTTTAAATTTACCTTCAGCTATTCCTTTTTGAATGTTCCTGCCTTCTGCATATAGATCTAAGTTTCTAACCTATAGCATTTTCCTTCTCTTGATAGAAATTTTTTTTTAACATTTCTTGTCAGACTGGTCTGCTAGCAATATATTTCCTCAGTTTTTTTCTTCTTTTCTTTTTATTTATTTATTTATTTATTTATTGGTCTGAGAAAGTTTCTATTTCTCCTCTATTTTAGTCCGCTCTCTTCTTGCTTGCAGAGTTTTTAAAAAGAAGTCAGATCTAATTCTTATCTTTATTCCTCTATAGATAAAGACTTTCCCACCTCTGGCTTCTGTTAGGATTTTTTTCTTTATCCTTGATTTTCTGTAATTTGAGATAATGTGTCTATCTTTTTTTTTTTCTTTTCATTTACTTTACCTCATGTTCTCAAACTTACCAGTCTATGATTTTATGTATGACATTAAATGGGGGGGAAATTCTCTGTTATTATGGTTTCTAACATTTCTTCTGTTTCTCTTTTTCTTCTTCTGGATTTCCATTACTGTAAGTTCCTCCTTTATTAAATTTTAAAGTATCTTTGTTGCTTTGGTGAAACGGGTAGCCAATTTGGTCAAACAGGAATCCACGAGCCTATCTTAAACAAGTGTTCAACGATCTTTACGTCTTTCTATATTTTCTCTGTCTGCAAATCTAATTCTCCACCTAAACCTATCTTGAAGGGTCTCTGGAAAATCGCAAAGGCTTTGTTCCTTCAACTTGTAAAAAGAGAAGTTATAAATAATTAGGTTTATTTGATATGGTACTATTAATGATTTGCATGGGAAAATGACATGTCAAAAGAGATGGTAACATGGGGCGCTGGGTGGCTTAGTCGGTTAAGCGTCCGACTTTCGCTTAGGTCATGATCTCGCGGTTCGTGGGTTCGAGCCCCGCGTCGGGCTCTCTGCTGACTGCCAGCTCAGAGCCTGGAGCCTGTTTCAGAGTCTGTGACTCCCTCTCTCTCTGACCCTCCCCTGCTCACGCTGTGTCTCTCTCTCTCTCCTAGAAATAAATAAAACATTAAAAAAAAAAAAAAGAGATGGTAACACTCTTTAGGTTAAATAGGTACAGGTAAAGCATTCCTAGTATAAATAGTTCAGAAACTGTAGCCTCTGTGGAAGGAGATGAAGAATTATCAAGGCCCTTGTTGTTTATAATATATCTTGTTTATATCTTGTTTATAATATATCTCTGACAAATATATTTGTCAGGATCCTGGTGCTGCCTTGCTTAAAATTGGATAATGGTAAAGTGCCAAGAGTTATAAATTCAGTTATTTTTAAAATGTTAACTTGGTTACTACTTTTTTCTTTAATTTGAATCTAGAATCTAACATCTTCTAGGCCAGTGATTTTTAGTTCGTGATACACATCCCTTACCTATAAAGTTTTTTTAAGTTTTATTTGTTTATTTTAGAGAGAGTGTGCGTGCGCCCACGTGGGGGAAGGGTGGAGAGGAAGGAAGACATAGAGTCCAAAGCAGCTCCAGGCTCTGAGCTGTCAGCACAGAGCCCAACGTGGGACTCGAACCCATGAACCATGAGATCATGCCCTGAGTTGAAGTCGGAGGCTTAACAGACTCAGCCACCCAGGTGCCCCTACTTACCAGCAAAGTTTTATTAATATGCATATATTTCTTCAGTTTTGATAATAGAGCCTAAATTTTGTTCATGTTTTGGGAGTGGAAATACACAACTCCAGATCATTAGTTATGATTGAAAAAAACAGGTTGGGTAACATAATTACCTTTTGATGGTAAATGATTTAAGATGAGCATGGACTCGGGACACCTGGGTGGCTGAGTCGGTTAAGTGTACGACTTTGGCTCAGGTCATGATCTCGCGGTTTGTGGGTTTGAGCCCCGCGTCAGGTTCTGTGCTGTTAGCACAGAGCCTGCAGCCTGCCTCGGATTCTGTGTCTCCCTCTCTCTCTATCCCCCACCTCCTCACGCTCTGTCTCTCTCTCTCAAAAAGAAATGAACATTAAAAAAAATTAAAATAAATAAATAAAAATAAAAGCCCAAAATTAAAAAAAAAAAAAAAAAGATGAGCATGGACTCAATTTTGGCTGAAAAATATAATAAGGGTCTGCTCTTGGGCTGCTGGTAAGGATTTTCCCTGTGATAAGAGTAAGCCCATGAGGAAAATTTGCCTTCTTGCCGTGCCTCTGTATGAACTCTAAGAGACTATGATGGCTGAGTGGTTGTGATTCCTGTGGAAACACGTTTCAGGAATAAAGTCAGATCCTGGAATTTGGAGAAAAATCAGTAAAGCGTGAACTTGTAGCGTGTCCTGAAACTGCTTTGTCAGTGGAGTTTTTAATTGATAGTTTTAAATTTTTTCACCGGTTTCAATCAATTATTTTGATACTGTGGCCCAAAGTCCTTATGTATACAGAACTTGACATATGGTGAAGCTATAGAGATATCCTTTATTTTTTATTACTTATTACTTATTATTATTATTTTTTAAAATTTTTTAATGTTTTATTTATTTCTAGGAGAGAGAGAGAGAGAGACAGCGTGAGCAGGGGAGGGTCAGAGAGAGAGGGAGTCACAGACTCCGAAACAGGCTCCAGGCTCTGAGCTGACAGTCAGCACAGAGCCCGACGCGGGGCTCGAACCCACGAACCACGAGATCATGACCTAAGCGAAAGTCGGACGCTTAACCGACTAAGCCATCCAGGCGCCCCTACTTATTATTATTTTTAACATTTATTTATTATTGAGAGACATAAACAGAGCATGAACATGGGAGGAGCAGAGACAGAGGGAGACACAGAATTGGAAGCAGGCTCCAGGCTCTGAGCTGTCAGCACAGAGCCCCATGCAGGCACGAACCCACCAGCCGTGAGATCATAACCTGAGCCAAAGTCCGATGCTTAACCGACTGAGCCACTCAGGTGCCCCTAGAGATCTCCTTTAGATTCACATTTGGAACATGCTCTTAATGGCCCACCCGAACTTCAGGCAGTGATGCAGTGTAATCCTCTCGTATTTATTTTGGACCATTGTGTTTTGATTCACATGAATCTTGAAGACTTGTTTCTGCCTTAGTCTCATAATTTAGAAGAAAAATTATCTATACCGGCTTAAGGAAAAACTGACTGTGAACCAGTGACATATTGACTAATAAATGAAATAATTGTTTGACTTCTTTTGCTAATTGATTATCCATTAGAATAGAGAAAACCTGGTTTTTAGAGCCATTTCAATTCTCCATAACTTCAAGCTTAGCCCAGTAGGAGTGAGTAGATAGGGTACACTATGTCACTTGAGGGGCCGTCTATCATTTCCTGAAATTTCACCTTTGGTAATTCATCACTTGGTATCTTGAAGGCTTTTCTGTTTTCAGGCTCCTCTTACAAATGCTTAGCTCTGAAGGAAGCAGTAATTTAAAGCAGTTAGAGAAAGATCACTAACAGCCCTGCGAGACCAAGATAGGGTCCATGAAAGTAGAGAGAAACTGTGACAGAGAATGAGTCACCTTCCTTACCAAATTCAAAATTTGCTTGGGTTGTGATCCTTTTGCTTGAACAGGGGATGCTTGATTGAATTACAAAATTATATTATCATGGCATTTTAATTCTGAAAGGGCCTTTAAATATGAGCTAGTCCAACTCCTTCATCTTAAAAATGATGAAGTTCCATAGAATTCAGATATATTGCAATCCAATTTATAGGAAAGAATCTTTCTGTTTATTGCTACCCAAGCATCACCAAAAATGCTCCTTAGAAAGTAAATTTGTGAATCTAAGTAGTGACCCAAATTGCTTTTTACAGAATACCAACTGGGGACCAGGGTAAAACTGAAAGTCTATCTTTCAGTGAAATGGAATTTTACTTATTAGGATAGCAGTTTTTGACATTACAGAGGTACTAGATTTGGTTGGTTCATAGGACAGAATTTAGTTGTATGATATGCATGCTTTAGGATTTAATTATTCAATCAACTTTCTTAAAAAGGAATAATGCATCACTTTCACTTTGGGAATTGAACTTGAGATGAAAGAGAGAAAGAAAAGAACTTTAACTCTTGTAATTTAGCAGTATTTTATCCTACTTACTTACTTTATGCTTAAGCTCCTGGTTTTCTGTGTAGTGAGAGAAGGAAGGCAGCATTATCAGAATTTCAAAGGACCATCAAAGGGTAGATGGTCAACCGTGGGCGATCAGTACTACAACAAAGAAGTTGAGCACTAGGCTCAGCCGTGATTCCCTGACTGATATAAAATTTTACAGAATAAGCTCGGAGCTCACATCCAGCAGGTAGAACTGCTAATCCCTTAGAAATTGTCATCTCTGCCATTACGTGAATCGTGATAGCATTTAGCAATCAGCAAGGAGTGTACAAAGAATGATAGACTGTTATACGGCATATATTGTAGATCTAGCAGGACTGTGGAGCCTTTAAAAGTGATATAGTTAGGAAATCTATGATGATAAATATTAGCTTGGCATGTAGATGATTTCAAACACTAAACCTCTTTCATAAATACAACCTCCCTCGTCTTCTGTGTCTACTCACCTTTGGTCGCTTCCAAATGCTGCCATGACACCCATTTTGGTGGATTCCTGATTCAAAGGCAATTAGCAGAGACTTCTGCTCTCTGTAAAAAGGATAGCTTAGGCTAGTCAGAATTTGGAAAACAGAGAAGATGACTATTTGTTGGTGGTCGGTTGAACTCAAACATGCAAAATTAGGTGATGAGGACGTGATTGGTATGAAAAAACTATGGGGTCAATTTGCAGAAAAGAAGGGGTACCATCATGATGGAGAGAGGGTTCTCAGCCTTCAAAAATGTGAAGTTCCTACCTGACTTCCAATTGCAGATTTAGGGAGCTGCAGTTTGGCAATACTGGGGTTCCTGTTCTTGAATTTCCTTCTTCTGACTCACCTTTCCAGACTCACCTTTCCTCCCTATGCTAAGGTGATTGAATGAATATGCTTTAAAACTGACACGCTGTTAGTGCAAATACAAAAGGAAACAAGATAATAAAAGGAGGAAGATAAACCACCTAAGCTCATGATTTCATTAAATACAACTGATACCTTTCAGTTTTGCTAGATAGTTTCACACACTGGCTCCATCACGGATGACAGGATGGCCTAGTTTGGTAAAAGAGTGTGGAGACTAACCATGAGCACATATTAGATAATATTATTGCCAAATATTTAGACTCTATTCCTTAGTTATCTTAGCTATAAAAATAATCATAAACATAACACCTATCTCATAGGGAGAGTATGAGATTTAATATTTATGACATAATATTTGTAAAGTACTACTAAATATTTTGGTACTCACTTTTACATGTTGACTCTGATTTATCCTATTCTCTAAGTAACTAGAATATTATTGGGCATTCTCATAAAATAACAGTCTTAAAAATGATAAAAATCTTCTGATAGTAGATGATACACAGAGAGATGCTATTTTACATATGGAAATAATTTAGTTTATTGGCTAACACACCATTAAGCATTCTTCACTAAAGGGTATACTCATCTACTTATTAATTTTTCCCCTTACTCCTTCTTGTTATAAATAAGCCACTCAAGGAGCGCCTGGGTGGCTCAGTTGGTTAAACATCTGACTCTTGATTTTGGTTTAGGTCATGATCTCATGGTTTTGTGAAATCAAGCCCCTTGTCCGGCTCTGTGCTGTCAGCATGGAGTTGGCTTGGGATTCTCTCTCTCTCTCTCTCTCTCTCTCTCCCTCTGCTTGCACACACCACTCTCTTTCAAAATAAGGAAATAAACTTAAAAAATATATAAAAAAATAAGCTACTCAATTGGTTTTCTCAGCTGACAAAACGTTTTTCATTCTTAAGAACACAAAGTTTTTCCTACCAGGAACCACACTTTCAAAAACCTTTCCCTGATCTCTTTCAAGCATGGCGAAGTATTCTATTCTCCACCCATATGTTCCTAGACAAATGTTATCATGCCACTTTTAACATGATCTGTTTGGCACCTGTAACTAGACTGAGTGAATTGCCAGGGAAGAGTGACCTCATTTTCTCATTTGTAACCTCAACACCTTTCACAGTGTCTAACATATAAGGGACTCTTTAATTAATACTTGTCAAAGTAAACTTGACCTTTGTTATGATCACAAAAATTTCAAAAAGCATTCAGAGAGAACTTACAAGATCAGGTCTGCACATACTAAGGCATATTTGTTGCTGAAGAGAATCTTTCTAAAGAAATCAATGAAGAGGTCCAGCAAGACAATGGAGTCAGGCACAGAATAACTTCGTTTTTCTTTCTTAGTATATGATTACACTCCATCTATAGTGAGAGGTGGGACAAATTTCCTCTAAAATTGCTTATGGAATTTTTACCCCTCCTTTACAAGTTATTCTACCAAGAACTTCTATATTTTCAGGAATGCTAGTTTCTGTACTTGAAATTATATGTCTTTTCCTCAGCGTTAATTATGATATGAAATAACTCCCATGTACAACCACATCATAAAATGTCCAGTCTTCTTGTTCAAGTAATTATTTATGCTAATCATAGTCATTAGGATTGAAATTGATGAGAAAAAATATACACAAAAGATAACATCTGAACATTTTAATAGTATGTGTTAAACACTGGATAAAATTAATAAGAACATTAAAAGATACCTTTAACAATGTAATTAGATGGTAAGAACATTCTAATTATCTTCAGGAAAGTACAGACCTTTTCTTACGGCAGCTCAGAGCACATGACAAGCGACAGAAAAGGAGAAACCGTTTAGTTGAAGGTACACTTTAAATAATCAATTAAAAGACCATCCCCAGCCTTCAAGTAACCAGAGTGGCTTGGATTAGATATGAAAGCAGGGATGAAATTCACTATATAAATATTTTCAAAGAAACAAAATAATTCATTTGTCTAGATTATAAATTATAAATCTGACATAAAATCTTGTTATATTTTATGATTTCTCTAAGATCTTACTTTTCCAGATCAATTGGTTTTATTCTACATGTCGTAAGAATTCCCTAAAATCCATACAATTATAAATTTTATAATTGTACTTGATATTTAAAAAATATGGTTATGGGGTGTCTGGGTGGCTCAGTCGGTTAAGCGTCTGACTTCGGCTCAGGTCAGATCTCACAGATCATGGGTTCGAGCCCTGCATCAGGCTCTATGCTGACAGCTCAGAGCCTGAAGCCTGTTTCTGATTCTGTGTCTCCCTCTCTCTCTGCCCCTCCCCCACTCACGCTCTGTCTCTCTCTGTCTCAAAATAAATAAACTATAAAAAAATTTTAAAAATAAAAAATAAATAAATAATAAAAAATAAATAAAAAATATGGTTATAATTACATTCAGTTTTTTAAATTTTTGGCGAGCTTTAGTTTATTAAGATTGATATATTTTATGTTCAATTTTCATAAGAGCTTTCCATAATTGGAACGTACCACTGTTCACAGAGAAAATCATCAAAGGGGATCTATAAATTAAGAAAACTTTATATTTTTTATGACTTCCTATTATACATCCTCTTTTTTGGTCAGACGAAATTGCACTCCATAAAATTTTGGGGTTCTAGTTATAGGGGTTACAGGGAGTTGGATTTATTAGATTCAAAATTTGCCTGGTTTTAATTTTAATTAGTGTTAGTTTATTAAATTTCTGGGGCGCCTGGATGGCTCAGTTGGTTAAGTGTCCGACTTGGGCTCAGGTCATGATCTCACGGTTCGTGGGTTCAAGCCCTGTGTGAGGCTCTGTGCTGACAGCTCAGAGCCTGGAGGCTGCTTCAGATTCTGTATCTCCTCTCTCTGACCCTCCCCTTCTCTCTCTCTCTCAGAAATTAAAAAAAGACAAACAAACAAACAAAAATAACAACATCAAATTTCCTCAAGGTAAGCACATCAGGCCAAGTTGATAAATCATACACCCTAGCTGGCGTTTGGTTGTCTGACTCTTCAGAGGGACTGAGGCATTCCTGGGACTTGTTAATCACATGTCCAAGGAGATAATGGACCGACGCTGGAGCCCACCTTCTAGAGAAGTGTTCAATTCTGCAGATTTTGTTTCAATAGCTACTGGGGGGTCTAATCTCTCCTAAGTTCCGCAGGTATTTTGAAGAACATGCCATCAAAATAGCCATCTCCTGAGTATCGTTCCAAGGAGGACAGCTGCCTTGGGTCACACCCAAGTCCCTGGGTGAGAAGGACCTTATTAGGCATCACTGCAGCCCTTGGTTACACTCCCCAGCTGCTTGGGGGAGAAATGGACCAGAATTCCAAAGCTGCAAGGTGATCGTAATTTAGTGACCTCCTGTGGCTCCACTGTCCTTGCGGTGTGTCCCGATCATCCCCCACTGGCCGAGCGGATCCGGAAGATGCACTGGGGCAGGGGGGGTAGATGCGGAGGCTTTGTTCTCTTTCCTGCTACTCAGATTCTCATCTGTCATACGCCCACTCGGGAGGCTGCGGACTAATATAACATTTATTACAGTCAGCAAAACAGGAGTGGGAATGAGATTTCTGTCCTGCTGGCCAAAGAGCTGTCTCTTTGAGAGCAACTTGTCCTTTGCTTTCCTCTGTGGTCAAATTGAAGGCCAGATGTCACGGTAAGTATTTTATAACTTGCTGACTCTGTGAGCATTCTAGAAAAATGAAAACTTTTCTAACACTTTAGAAAAAAGCCTTTTCACATGTAAGGGTCTAGTGTGTGTGTGTGTGTGTGTGTGTGTGTGTGTGTGTGTGCGCGCGCGCGTGCTCATGTTGGGGGTTCAATCATAGACTCCCTGATAGGAAAACATTTGGACTTCCCCTCCAGCACTGAGACATGGCCATGTAGGAAGCTTTGTGAAAGGAACGTTAAAGACACTGTAGAAACTGCCGTTGCCTATGCAGCTGCCTCTGAGCTGTACACTCATCAGCCAGTATTTACTGGGAATAAACTAGCTTCCAAGGATCAAAGGACATATATCCTTAATCTGCGAGTAGTTCCTAAAGCTTCCTGAAGCTGACATGTGACATAAAGCACAGACATCCTTCTGAAGTGGCCTGAATCTGGGCAGTGCATGGAGGTGGATATTGTAAGAAATACCTTCTGTCCACTTTTCCTCCTGGAGGCTGGCCTGGTGCCCCAAGTTGGGCCAAATCCCTGTCTACTAATTCCTGATAAAAAACACATCCGTCTCCAAGACAAGTTGATGAGTTGTGTGGCCCAATCCCAGACTAAAACACAGGATGTACCTGTGTCAAAATATCAACAGAGGATTTTAAGTGTATTCTTAAGTAAGACAGAGTTAATAAATCAGTATCGTGAATTCCTGGAAAGGAAGATTGCCCTGAAATGTCAGCGGGCATAGATCCTGAAAGAGAAATATTAAAAGCAAAAAAATTAATAAAAGAGAACGAGAGAAAGGAGAATAAAAAGAAGGTCTGGAGAGAAGATGCAGGATGAGCTGAGGGGGGAGACAAGCAGGCGGGAGGAGTCAAAACCGAAACAAGCTGCCTATTTGTATCACAGGCAGCAAAGAGCATTTTTATTATTAAAGTGAGAAAATTAAATTCTATCAGTCCAATGAGGATTAGAAATAGTTCACTGCAGAGACAGACGGTGGAGTTCTGGTGGATGGCTCAGAAGGAACACAGTCAGATACTTTCCGGACTCCCGGGAGGGAAGGTAGTTGAGTCCTAGCAAACACCTTGTGGCACAGGGCAGAGTATGGGTGCAATTATTCACTTGAAAATCCCCGAGCTCCTGGAAATGTGGGGCCAGGCGCTGTGTTCACACTGTGATATAGGAAGTGTACAGCTGGCCATGCGTCTGTGTAATAAGGAAATCTGTTTTTAGATTGGACTGTAAATAAGAAGCCACCCTTCCCCCAACCTAATTCTACCCCAGGCTGCCAAAGAAGCAGAATTTAAGCCTCCCTACATCTGCAGCCAAGAAGAGGCCGGCTAAGTATGTATAAATAGAAAAGTACAGGTTCGACAGGAAGCGAGTGGAGTCATTCCTCAGCAACCAGGCTAGAAGGAAGCCAGCCGTTCGTACAGCTTAGTTCCCGGGTAGCGTCCTTAGCTCTGTGTGATCGGATTCACACTGTGGGGCGAGTGTAAAGGTGGAACTCAAGAACCAAGGCACCAAGAGAATCGGATGTCAGCCTGTCCCAGGGGAGAAAACTGAAGATCAGTCACACACACAAGAGAAAGGAGGTCTTGACTCTATTGGAAAAGAGCCCAGCTGAGAGATTCAACATGTTCCGTGGTGAGGAAGAACTAGACGTTCCCGTGAGATCTGTACTATGCAGCCAACATGCTTGCGGAGCAGCTGATATCCACCAGTCAGTAGGACCGACTCCTAGCTGGCTGCCATTCAGTTTGGACCTTGCCTATGTCAGTCAGAGCCAGGAAAATTCCCTACTCAGGCACCTGCCATTGGGTTTCCCTGAAGACATGGGAGGAATGCCTGTTAGGCCCCCATGGACCTCCCCTATCCAGCCCTGGGAGCTCCTACTAGGCACTGCCATGGTCCACCATAAAACTCACGAAGACACTACCAGTGCTTCCCTTTGTGGAGCAGAGAGACCACCACTGCCCCCCCCCCCACCCCCCCAGGGCCTTTGTAGTCCCGAAGGACTTGAGACAAGGCCTTTAGCAGGCTCGGTGCGGTCCTGTTGAACAAAAGGTCATCATTACCTACTGTTGAATATTGTCCTTACAATTCCTCCTATGTCTGCTGTAACAGAAATTTAAATATGCCTTTCTCAATTCAGATTGTGGAGAAACATGCGGCAGTTGTGATTAAGAGTGTGAGCTTTGGGGTCCCATTTCCCGTTTTTAAATTAGTTACATTAATTATGGTTGTATATCCTCAGCCTGGTTACTTAGCCCTTGGAATGTTCACTTTCTTCACTTATTATATGGGGATAATGTTATCGATTGAGTCAAGGTTGTGGGCAGGAGTGAGGGTGATAGCACAAAAAATGGGGAACGGAGTCTGGAGGGTACAGCCCATGTTAGGTCATTGCCGTTATGATCGGCAGGATCACTATTGCTTCTATTATACAGACTTACGTGCCATGTACGGGGCTAAGTGTGAGCCTGCCTACTCCGAGGATTTTGGCTAAGATGTGATGTGGAGGTGAGGCCGAGGAGTCTATATCAAGTTTCAGTGCCAGTGGAAATCCTTTCCACGTGCCCACATGTTTTATTTCTCAGAGTTTCTCAAAGATTAGTTCTTGGTCTGGATCTTTAGCTTCTCTGTTGTCCAGGTTATTGATGCTTTACAAGCCACAAAGCTACCTGGAATTGGTCGAATTTCCTGGGAACTAAGCTTTGCATTATGTCAGTGATCGATTCTTCCACAAAAGTATTTTTGGAAAACTCCCTTTCAGGAAAGCTAGTTGTTACAGAAATCTTTTCGTTCTATCCTATCTTGTTGATGTAGTATAGAGTATTTCTGATTCTGTTGACCATATTCAAGCTGGACACTTCTGCCCTGTACTTGGTCATCGTCATGTACAGAGCCAAGACACCATATGACTGACCACAATTCCTTGTGTCATGCCAGACCCCAGGGTTTAATGAGATGGCACAAAGGCTATGTCTCTGTGGAATTGTTACCTCAAGGTATTCTTAGAAAAGTGCATCTTGAGGGACCTATTAACTTTTCATTCATTCAAGCCAGCATAGAATTACAGAATATTTTGTGATAGGAGGGTTCATTAGAGGTCGTCTAATCTAGCTATTTTATACCCACTAAAATGATGAAGTAATCTCTTCCTCAATATTTGTGACAATTGGTCATTAAGCATTTCCTTAAATATATCTAAAAATATTCCACTTTACTTTGATGAACATATCTATAGGGACTCATGTATACATATGCATGTATACATTTATAATACATATCCTTAATATCAGTATATTTTTCTTACATGCATTGAAGTTCGCCTGTTAGTAATTTACAATCGTACAATAGGGATCTCAGTCTAACCTCTGTCATAAATCATGTAAATCATCTTTACAACATAGATAACTTGGCTTCATCTCTTCTTTCAAGGAAAGTTCATTTGCACTCTACCAGATGCTTCAAAACAGGTTCATCGTCGAGCCTCACAAATAGCCAAGGCAGAGTTTCTGCCCTCAAGCACTAGGAAAGATAGACAAACACATAAGCAAATGAACTTAATTCCAGTTAGGGAAATCAGTATAAAGACTCCATAGACTGGGAGCACCGGCCAGCCTAAGCGATTGTGGAGACTTCGTGAAGAAGTGATGTGAAGAAGCAAAGCTCCTCATGAGTCCTCAAGGAGTCAGAATGAGCTTGATGGGGATGTGCTATACGGCATGAGAAATGTACAGTACAATCAAAGCACAGCCAGACAGCAGCAAGCCATCCAATAAGAACAAACATTTCAGTGCTTAAAGCCAGAGAGAAACACTTTGTAACTGGGCTTTGATCTCTTCCAGTCAGCTTCCCCTCCACGCCACCAAGTCCTGGTCCTGTGGCGCTGCAAACCCTACACTCTCTGTCAATAGCAGGAGTCACTGAGGAAGTTATTGTTATTATTTATTTAAATGATAACATTAATATTAATACACATTATTAACATTAACACCATTGTGATTGAACCGTTCATTTCAGTTAAAAAGCAGGGTATAAGCAGAAACCCTTGTCTCCATTGATTTCCTCTTTCCCCCCAGTGACATGCCAGTGTGTACCTGTTACTACCCCTGAGATCTCTGGCCTCTTTTTAATGTCATGAAAGCAAATATCACAAGTGTTGAGTCAGTGCTGGGAAGGTGGATATTCCTTAAGGTAACGCTTTCCCGTGACAAAAAAGTTAACAATGTTTTTAAAATCAAACTTAAGCAACACACTTTCTTTTCAGATGCTTTTTCCTTATAACCCATTTCAAAGCACATTTTCCTTGGAGTGATCAACACATCACATCTGATTTGTTACAGCTGCTTAAATCTTGTCCGTGGCTCCTCATTGCACTCCTAGGTGGAATGCAAATTACAGGTATTTCATGATTTCTCAAACCAGGACCTTCCTGCATTTCCAACCTCATTTCTTGACTTAACTTGACACTTCTGTGTTCCTAAACTGCTAATCGTCCTTCACAATTATTCCCCCCACCTCCAAGCCTGATTTACCCTGCAGGGGTGTGATGGCCTGTCTACACGGCCATTTCCACGCCAACCCACCCAACAAGAAGGAACTGAGGAGAGACAGTATGTGAAATTTGTTTTCCTCCAGTCATGTTAAATCTGCTATCCTTAAATTTTTTTAAATGTTTGTTTTATTTTGAGAGAGAGAAAGAGACAGACAGAGTGTGAGAGGGGGAGGAGCAGAGAGATGGAGACTCAGAATTGGAAATCAGGCTCCAGGCTCTGAGCTGTCAGCACAGAGCCCGATGTGGGGCTCAAACCCACAAACCGTGAGATCATGACCTGAGCCGATGTAGGAAGCCCAACAGACTGAGCCTCCTAGGCGCACCTAAGTCTGCTTTCTTTAAATTTCCCGGGGCGCCTGGGATTGTGTCCATCTCTCCTGCTGTGTGATAGATGAAACTACTGCACTGACTTGTCACATATTTCCTACCGGTGCATTTTACTAAATTATTTTTCTAATTTCATCATAGGCTCTTTTGTTGAATAACGTTTAACACTTTTGTCTCTGTCAATATTCCAACGATGTCTAGGAAGCTTCTCTCCCAGGGGCCTAGGAAGTAGACACCGCATGTCTTTCCTATTATCCTTCATAGGTAGAATTAGCCTTTTCAGGCTGCAATCTGTCATTTTGCAGATGATTCATTTACATTATTGGTTTAAAATTTTATATTTTTATGTCCATTATTCCTTCTAGATGTGAGGCTATTCAAGCACCAAGACCCTTTTATCTATTTTTATTCTTCCAGCCCCTGGTACGAGGTTTATGTTAGTCAAAATTTAAATAATAATTATAAAACTAATACAAGGGTCACGCTTTGCATGTACAACCACATACTTATGGAGCACTACACTCAGGAAGAGGGGTGAAACAAACTCTTCAGGTCAAGGTAAAAATTCGACACATGACCAATGCCCATTTGAATCAATAGTTCATACTTGAGCTACGAATACTCATGGATCCCCCTAGAAACTGCCCTACATTTATATCTCGTTTAAAATCTAACAGCACAAAAGCTAAGCTTCGCAAGAAGCCACTGCCATGAGATAAGTATCCTGTTATCTTAAAACTGTGCTTAAAAATCTGGATGGAAAAGAATGCTGACTATCGACTAAAAAATACATAATTAAAGTTCTGCTCAGCAAATAGAAAAATCTAATTTAAGAAAACCACTATCATTTTTCCCTAGAAATCATTCCCTTGGTTTAACAAGTAATTCTTTTCAGTTCTCACTAAGTAAATGTATTATTGCGCTCTCTTACATGATTTAACACTAAATAAACAATCACTGCATGCAGAATAAAGAGGAGGGTGTAATTCTTCTAGAAGGTAATTTCCCCCTTAGAAGCTATGGGTTAGAGAAAAGGATGACGTTCTATGTTTAAGAAGTGTTGACCTTTATGCTGGTAAGAGGCGGTCTTATGGTTCACCCCCCTAATCTCGGCACTTCCTGTGCTTTCCTCTGCCCACCCCACCTGTGCCGATTTAAGGAAGTCCCATCACAGTGGAATGTAACTTCCCATTGCCATACACAGGGGATATGTATATTTATATTTTATTTATAAAATTAAGTGGGCAGGGTTGGGGCGGGGGGGTTATGCAGAAAGGATTTAATATTTTCTGATTTTAAGCATATATGAAAACATTTTCCTTCTTCCAAGAAGTATAGGTTGTGGTAGGGACAGTGGTATTCACTCACCTCTTTTTAAAAAGGGGGTAAAACCCTGAGCTATCACTTGATGACTGACACACCCAACCCTCTCCATAAAATTCATCCATCTCTGGTAAATACTTCCAATTTTACTTTCTCCCCTAAGCTTTCCCGTGGTTAGTGACCGGAACAGTTACCCTGTCCGATAAAGTTCAGTATTCTTGGAAACTTGCTATCTATTCCATCACCTGAACTATCTTGTTATTTAGCTTATTTCTCCAAGGATCCTCTACAGATTGTAGCAATAAATAATTGGATGAACCAATCTCAGCTAATCTGAGAGAAAATCTATTATCCTTTTAAACTTAAACAGTGTCTTGAGCTAGCTAAAGAGTACTGAAGGGCACTGAAAAGGCCAATGATGGAATTTGTGAAAACAAAGGAGGATTTTGATAGTGGTTTTTGGTCAAGAGGACCTTTTGACTCCCTTCCCCTTTACCAGGTTGACAGCGGCTGTCTGTTCCTGTTCATGATGAGGCCAGGGGAGAAGCCACTCAGTTCCTCTCTCAATTAGCTCAGAATAATGTCTGCTTATGGGTCCCGTGCCTCCTCGCAGCTCTGCGTGTCAGGGATAGCCCAGAGGTTAAACGGTTTTGCACAGAATGCTCAGAAGGCTTGTGCCTTTAATGGAGGACGTTTTCCTCACTCTCGTAAATGAGAGAGGCTCCCACTAAGATTTTATAAAGTCCATTTCACCCCTGTATGAGAGAGAAGTGTTAGGTTCATTAATCCTTTCTTGTCTACAAGACTTAGAAGAGAAATGCAAGCATCTCACATGGGCACTTTATAGATAAGTATGTGGAAAAAGAATTCGGAGTTAGCCTTAGATTTAGCATGAATATCCAGATTCACTGAAACACTGTAGGTATAGCTTGATATTAATACCTTATTTCATTTCAAGAAGGAGGACAGAGAGGAGGGAAATATCTACACCTATAAGACCCTGACAGGAGCTAAGAAAAGGGCTGGATTCCTTGCTCTCATGGAGTCCACATTCTGCTGAGTGTGGACTTCTAAAAAGTTTGATTGGATATCTGTTGCTTTTAGGGAGTTTGTGTATCTTGAGAGAAGAGGATATTATGAAAATAACTGAACAATACTGGCTCTTTTAAAATTGTTAACAGTGAGAAGGAATACTGGGTTAGTTTTAGTTGTAGAGCATAGTGATTTGATATTTATATACGTTATAAGGTGGTTGGTCACCACAATAAGTCTAGTTTCCATATGGCACCATTCAACATTGGTACACAACTATTGACTATATGCCCTATTTTGTACATTACATCCCTGTGACTTATTTCATAACTAGAAGATTGAATGTCTTAATCTCTCCATCTATTTCATCCATCCCCCTCAACTCCCTTCCCTTCTGGCAACTACTGGTTTGTTTTTATGAGTTTGTTTCTGTTTAGTTTTGTTTGTATTGCTTTTTTTTTAGCCTCCACATAGCCGTTTTGCCTCAGTGTTTTTATTTTCTTTGGATAAATATGTAGAAGTGTAATTGCTAAGTTGTATGGTGGTTGTGTTTTTAATTTTTTGAGGAAACTCTATACTGTTTTCCATTGTGGCTGCACCAATTTACATTCCCATCAAGAGTGTACAAGTGTTCCCCTTTCTCCACCCCCTTGCCAATGCTCATTTCTGGTCTTTTTGATGTTAGCTATTCCGACAGGTGTGAAGTGGTATTTCCCTGATAATCGGTGATGTTAAACATCTATTCGTGTCATGTCATGGCCTGTTGGCCACCTGCAGGTCTCCTTTGGAAAAATCTCTATTCAGATCCTCTGCCCATTTTCTCTGATCCTAATTTTCAGCAGTGCGTGGATTGGCCACGTAAGACTTCCATTTATCTGCAAACTGTCAGTATAGTAGATAAGTTTGCCATCTGCTTAGCTGAGGAAGGTTTTTGGTTGAGCCTAATGGAAGGGCGCTTCTCACTTGATGATGGCAGCTGGTAGTTCATAAGAAGGAGACCCCTGTATGCCTGTCTGGCTTCCGCATCCCGGAGGGGGTGGGACCAAACCTACGGCTGCCAGGCAAACCTGTAACGTGAGAATATGTTGCAACTAATAGTCCACCCCCTTCCTGAAGCACATTCTGCAGAATTATAAAGGAAGGAAAAACGTTAGATTTAAAATTATTTCATCTCTATATTTTTCACTTACGTAGATAAAATCTTAGCAATAAAAATAAAAATTTCAGGCAGAAAAAAACCTCTTCATGCCAAGTGCTAGTATCATCCTCGAAGCCCAACATGACTTCCTTGATTCTACCTATGACTTTCTAATTTGCTGTATGATTTTTAGACAACTGCTTTTTCAACCCTCTGTGCAGAGTCATCCATCTCCCCGCCCCGCTGCCCCAACCTCTGAGTATTTTACTCATTAATCAGTAGGGCTTTGATAAACATAAATACCTGATGAATAGATGCAAAGTAGGATAAGAGGTGGGCCATGTTAACAGAGCAGGAAAAGGGGAACACATGACGTGCATGCATTCAGATAAGAGGAGAGAAGAAGCAAATTAAATATGTTGTGCAGGGGAGGGCACTCTTCCCTCTGTGAAGATAAATTTGTGTACAGAAAATTTGCTTTCAGAATGGCTTTAACTACTTTTATACATACATATAAAATACATAGACATACTCACATGCATAAACTATAAAAGCTTATTTCTCAAAAAGATGTTTGGATTACTTATCGAGGGCTGAAACTTCATGAATGGGTACTAATGTCACATTAGTTGTAAAAGGAGTTAATAAAGACTTATATAAATTTTTTTATATCATGTTGGGAAAATAAAAATAAAGACAGTATTTTATAAACTCTTACTCAACCAAAGTTCCAATTACCCTAGATGAGATGCTTGAAGAGAAAGGTATCTGTTTTCAGATTGCCTTCTTATTTTTAGATTGTTTTATTTTGTATTGTCATTTAAATTTCTTCGCTATAGCTTCTGGTTGAAAGGCCTCCCATCCTACAGGTGCTGCTATATAACTGTGCTGGAATGTTTCTCCTTGTCCAGTTGACAATATGTGGTCCTTAGGCATCGATTCCTCCAACCCAAACTCCAACCCAAACTATACTTATAGGGCTATGTGCCTCTTCCCTTCTTTGGGCCCTCACGATATGTTGTCCAGACTTTTAAGATGTTATTCATAAATTGCACTATTTCCTTTTCCCTTTCTTCCTCAAATATGCCTAAAGGCAAGAGTTTAGTGGTTTTCATGCCCTTGTACCCATTACCCACCTGAGTGCCTGACATATAATGAACATGGCACTCGGAAGCTGAATGAAATCATAAAATCAGTCATTATCCTATAACTCCTGAACAGACTATTTTGGTTTATCACTTAAACATAAAATTTTAATACGCTAAATCAGCATAAAGTGCATTTAATTCAGAAGGATGTAATTTGTAGAATATAAAGTTTGAGATACCAAAATGTTAAAAACCTTTAGAAACCAAATGGACACGTTGATGAATGAGATTTAGTCATAGATATTGGATACAAGCAGAGAAAACATTATATGGCATATAATATTCAGCATGCTAAAACATAGAGTTGTAAATTAATATATTTATTCTCCAAAGATAACGTGAACACTATTAATAGTTCCCATTTGTTAAATGTCTCTTAAAAAACACACACTCTGTCAGGTGTTTTTATCACCTTATATTTGGTCTCACAGTCATGCCAGCTGGTTTTTTACTTATATTTTCTAGACAAAGAGATAGAGATTCAGATGGTTTATTAAACTTAAGTAGTAGCATTGGAATGTGAAACTATCACTCATTTTCTCTGATCCTAAGAATGTCTCTCTAAACCTCGCATTCATAAGTAAACCATGCAGGGAAACAGTGTCTTGTAAGAAGATACTAGATATTATGAACACTCTGAGTCCCCTTTCAGTTACAGGACATTGTCCCTACCTTGTGCAGTAGTCATAATACCATCATCGTATACAATGATGTAAACCTTAGACAAAAGATAAGAAAATAATAATAATAACCAATATTTTATAGTGCTTTACAGTGGAAAATGGCTTTACATGCTTTATTCCAGTGAAGTTTATTTGGGTTTTTGTCTTGTTTTAAGATATTTCAAGGAGCAATGCTGCTTGAATTAAGATTCAGGAAAGAATGAAACATTTTATTGCAGGCTTGAAATCCCACTAAGTTAGTTTGGTTTTCTCATCCAAGTCCTTTGCCTACCTAAGATGTATATTGAGATGCATACACTATCTCTGTCTCTCCCTATACATAGGGGTCTGTAAATACAGACATATATGTATAGACATAGATGTGTAAGTCTATATATCGTAGGTATAGATATTTTTGTATTCTTTATATGTAAGTAATATGTTATATCTCAATGTAACAGATAATCATTTTATAGAGTAAGAGTCACTCTCCAAAATTGGTTATGGAGAATAAGGTCAAGTTTCCTTGAACGGTTCACTGGGACATCACATGGGTGCCCAGTTTTCAAAAGGCAATCTCAAGAAGATTGCATTTGCAGGTAACATGGCAAAGGTAAACCACTCTCTCCATATGTAATGACTCTGACATCTAGGTGGAGGAATATATATTTAAGCATAACTGGAACAATAAAACTATTCACTGAAATTTAGATCCAGCAATTAAGTAACAAAATTTTACCATGTAAGCCTTAAATCAAGAGTGGCAGATAGAAGACAGCAGTAGACATGGTACCTCTGTTTTAGGACAGACAGTCAGGTAAAGAACACCTAATTCCAACAATAACAGAGAAAAACAAATTCCCAGATGAGCACTGGAGACAAAAAAGAGCTGAACTCAAAGAGGAGAGAGATTATTGAGGGGAAAATAGCATGGGAAATACTTTTCCAAAGAGAAAAGGTTTGAAATTGGTTTAAATGGATGCACAGTCTCTTGAGGGGATAAGGGAGACTTTCCATGTCCCAAAGAAAACCATATGTGGAAAAACACAGAAATATAAAAATAGTGGGCAATGACCGGAGGCAATGACTGGAGGTTGGGAAAATTAAATAAAAGAAATAGTGTGAGAGCCAGTTTTCAATCCATGAACCTATTTTACTTGACTGACTGCGGAGTAGTACTTTTTTTTTTTTTTTTTTTTTTTACAAATAGTTTATTGTCAAATTAGTTTCTGCATAACACTCAGTGCTCATCCCCAAAGTGCCCTCCTTCATGCCCATCCCCCCCTCCCCCCCACATCCATCAGTCCTCAGTTTTTGTCAGCATTCAAGAGTCTCTCATGGTTTGCCTCTCTCCCTTTCCCCCACCATTTCCGCCCTTCTTCTCCCCCTTGGTCCTCCGTCAAGTTCCTCCTAATCCTCCTATACGTGCAAACATATGGTATTTGTCCTTCTCTGCCTGACTTATTTCGCTCAGCATAACACCCTCAAGGTCCATCCATGTTGCTACACATGGCCAGATTTCATTGTTTCTCATTGCCATGTAGTATTCCATGGTATAGATAAACCACATCTTCTTGATCCATTCATCTGTTGATGGACACTTAGGCTCTTTCCATGTTTTAGCTATTGTGGAGAGTGCTGCTATGAACATTGGGGTACATGTGCTCCTATGCCTCAGCATTTCTGTATCCCTTGGGTAAATTCCTAGCAGTGCTATTGCTGGGTCATAAGGGAGTTCTATTGTTAGTTTCCTGAGGAACCTCCACACTGTTTTCCAGAGGGGCTGTACCAGTTTACATTCCCACCAACAGTGCAGGAGGGTGCCCGTTTCTCCACATCCTCGCCAGCATCTAGAGTTCTCTGATTTGCTCATTTTAGCCACTCTGACTGGCGTGAGGTGGTATCTCAGTGTGGTTTTGATTTGTATTTCCCTGATGAGGAGGGATGCTGAGCATCGTTTCATGTGTCTGTTGGCCATCTGGATGTCCTCTTTGGAGAAGTGTCTGTTCATGTCTTCTGCCCATTTCTTCACTGGGTTGTTTGTTTTTCGGGCGTGGAGTTTGGTGAGTTCCTTATAGATTCTGGATATTAACCCTTTATCTGATATGTCATTTGCAACTATCTTTTCCCATTCCGTTGGTTGCCTATTAATTTTCTGGGTTGTTTCCTTGGCTGTGCAGAAGCTTTTAATCTTGATGAGGTCCCAACAGTTTATTTTTGCTCTCGATTCCCTTGCTTTTGGGGATGTGTCAAGTAAGAAGTTGCTGCGGTGGAGGTCAAGGAGGTTGTTTCCTGCTTTCTCCTCTAGGGTGTTGATAGTTTCCTGTCTCACGTTCAGGTCCTTTATCCATTTTGAGTTGATTTTTGTGCATGGTGTGAGAAAATGATCTAGTTTCATTCTTCTGCATGTTGCTGTCCAGTTCTCCCAACACCATCTGTTAAAAAGGCTGTCTTTTTTCCATTGGATATTCTTTCCTGCTTTGTCAAAGATCAGTTGGCTGTATACTTTTGGGTCCACTTCTGAGTTCTCAATTCTGTTCCATTGGTCTATGGGTCTGTTTTTGTGCCAATACCATACTGTCTTGAGGATGACAGCTTTGTAGTAGAGGCTGAAGTCTGGGATGGTGATACCTCCCGTTTTGGTTTTATTTTTCAGTATTACTTTGGCTATTCGGGGTCTTTTGTGGTTCCATACAAATTTTTGGATAGTTTGTTCTAGTTTTGAGAAGTATGCTGGTGCAATTTTGATTGGAATTGCATTGAATGTGTAGAGTGCTTTAGGTAGTAATGACATCTTAACTATATTTATTCTTCCTATCCATGAGCATGGAATGTTTTTCCATTTCTTTGTGTCTTCTTCAATTTCCTTCATAAGTTTTCTATAGTTTTCATCATACAGATCTCTTGTATCCTTGGTTAGGTTTATTCCGAGGTATTTTATGGTTTTTTGTGCAATTGTGAATGGGATCAGTTTCTTGATTTCTCTTTCTGTTGCTTCATTATTGGTGTATAAAAATGCAACCGATTTCTGTACGTTGATTTTGTACCCTGCAACTTGGCTGAATTCTTGGATCAGTTCTAGTAGGCTTCTGGTGGAGTCTGTCGGGTTTTCTATGTAGAGTATCATGTCATCTGCGAAGAGTGAAAGTTTGACTTCCTCTTTGCCAATTCTGATGCCTTTGATTTCCTTTTGTTGTCTGATGGCTGATGCTAGGACTTCCAGCACTATGTTAAACAACAGTGGTGAGAGTGGACATCCCTGTCGTGTTCCTGATCTCAGGGGGAAAGCTCTCAGTTTTTCCCCGTTGAGGATGATGTTAGCTGAAGGCTTCTCATAGATGGCTTTGATGATGTTTAAGTAGGTTCCTTCTATCCCAACTTTCTCGAGAGTCTTTATTAAGAAGGGATGCTGTATTTTGTCAAATGCTTTTTCTGCATCTATTGACAGGATCATATGGTTTTTATCTTTTCTTTTATTGATATGATGGATCACATTGATTGATTTGCGAATGTTGAACCAGCCCTGTAACCCAGGAATGAATCCCACTTGATCTTGGTGGATGATTCTTTTGATATGCTGCTGGATTCGATTTGCAAGGATCTTGTTGAGAATTTTTGCATCCGTATTCATCAAGGATATTGGCCTATAGTTCTCTTTTTTTGTTGGATCTCTGTCTGGCTTGGGAATCAGAGTGATGCTGGCTTCATAAAATGAGTCCGGGAGTTTTCCTTCGACTTCTATTTTTTGGAATAGCTTGAGAAGAATTGGGATTAATTCTGTTTTAAATGTCTGGTAGAATTCCCCAGGGAAACCATCAGGTCCAGGGCTCTTATTTGTTGGGAGATTTTTGATCACTGATTCGATTTCTTCACTCGTTATGGGTCTGTTCAGGTTTTCTATTTCTTCCCGTGTGAATTTTGGTAGTGAGTGTGTGTTTAGGAATTTGTCCATTTCTTCTAAGTTGTCCAATTTGTTGGCATATAATTTTTCATAGTATTCCCTGATAATTGCTTGTATTTCTGAGGGGTTGGTTGTAATAAGTCCATTTTCATTCATAATTTTGTCTATTTGGGTGCTCTCTCTTTTCTTTTTGATAAGCCTGGCTAGAGGTTTGTCAATTTTGTTTACTTTTTCAAAAAACCAACTCTTGGTTTCATTGATCTGTTCAATTGTTTCTTTGGTCTCTATGTTGTTTATTTCTGCTCTAATTTTTACTATTTCTCTTCTTCTACTGGGTTTAGGGCGTTCTTGTTGCTCTGCCTCTAGCTCCTTTAGGTGAGCTGTTAGATTTTGGACTTGTGCTTTTTCTAATCTCTTGAAATAGGCCTGGAGAGCAATGTACTTTCCTCTTAGGACTGCCTTGGCCGCATCCCATAGATTTTGAATTGTTGTGTTTTCATTTTCATTTGTTTCCATATATTTTTTAATTTCCTCTCTAATTGCCTGATTGGCCCATTCATTCTTTAGAAGGGTGTTCTTTAACCTCCATGTTTTTGGCGGTTTTCCAGACTTCTTCCTGTAATTGATTTCAAGTTTCAAAGCATTGTGATCTGACAGTGTGCATGGTATGATCTCTATTCTTTTATATTTATTGAGGGCTGCTTTATGTCCCAGTATGTGATCTATCTTGGAGAATGTGCCATGCGCACTTGAGAAGAAAGTAAATTCCCTGGCCTCAGGATGTAAAGTTCTAAATATATCCGTCAGATCCATCTGGTCCAATGTGTCTTTCAAGTCCATTATTTCTTTAGTGATTTTCTGTCTGGTTGACCTATCCATTGCTGTAAGCGGAGTATTAAAGTCCCCTGCTATTAGCACATTCTTATCTATAAGCTTGTTTCTGTTTGTGATTAATTGTTTTAGATATTTAGGTGCTCCCATATTCGGTGCGTAGACATTTATGATTGTTAGTTCTTCCTGATGGATGGACCCTGTAATTATTATGTAGTGCCCTTCTTCATCTCTTGTGATTGTCTTTAATTTAAAGTCCAGTTTGTCTGATATAAGTATCGCTACTCCGGCTTTCTTTTGATTTCCTGTAGCATGATATATATTTCTCCATCCCCTTACTTTTAATCTGAAGGTATCTTCCCGTCTAAAATGAGTTTCTTGTAGACAGCATATTGATGGATTTTGTTTTTTAATCCATTCTGCTACCCTATGTCTTTTGATTGGAGCATTCAGCCCATTTACATTCAGTGTTATTATTGAAATATGTGGGTTTAGAGTCTTTGTATCTTTTGTAGGGTTCATGTTTGTGGTGGTGTCTCTGGTATCTTTGTTCCTTGCAACCTTTCCTTCAGAGCATCCCCCTCAGGATTTCTTGTAGGGCTGGCTTCGTGGTGACAAATTCTTTCAATTTCTGTTTATTTGGAAAGGTTTTTATCTCTCCTTCTATTTTGAATGACAGGCTTGCTGGATAGAGGATTCTTGGCTGCATATTTTTACTGTTCATCACATTGAAGATTTCCTGCCATTCCTTTCTAGCCTGCCAAGTTTCAGTAGATAGGTCTGTCACCACTCTGATAGGTTTCCCTTTGTATGTTAGGGCCCTTTTCTCCCTAGCTGCTTTCAAAATTCTCTCTTTGTCCTTGTATTTGGCCATTTTCACTATGATATGTCGTGCAGAAGATCGATTCAGGTTACGTCTGAGGGGAGTCCTCTGAGCCTCTTGTACTTCCACATTTACTTCCTTCCCCAGGTCGGGGAAGTTCTCTGCTATAATTTGTTCCAGGACTCCTTCAGCACCTTTCCCTCTCTCTTCCTCTTCTGGGATTCCTATGATACGGATATTGTTGCGTTTGACCGTATCGCTGAGCTCTCGAATTCTTCTTTCCTGTTCCTGGATCAGTTTGTCTCTTTTTTTGTCAGCTTCTTGTTTTTCTATAATGGTGTCTTCTAAATCACTTATTCTCCTTTCTGCCTCTTCAATCCGTGCATTGGAGGCCTCTAATTTATTATGGATCTCATTTATCGCATTTTTTAATTCTTCATGCCTATTTTTATTTTCCATTCTGTCTGTAGCCATAGTTTCTTTGATGTCCCCTATGTTTTTTTCAAGCCCAGCTATTAATTTTACCATTATTATTCTAAAATCTTGTTCAGTGATGCTGCTGATATCTGTTTTGAGCAGTTCATTAGCTGTCATTTCTTCTTGGAGTTTCTTTGGAGGAGAGGTCTTTCGTTTCGTCATTTTAGTTAGCTTTCCGGCTCTTGTTGGTTTTAAAGACCTATTATTCTCTCTGTTTCTATGAGCACTGCTATATCCAAGAAGGCTCTTTGACTTTCCAGGGCCTACCCTTTCAGAGAGTGTTTTTTGAATGGTATCCCCTGGTCTCTCTTGTTGGGACCTTGGTTATTTTATTTTCCTATTCGTAGTGATATTTGGGACTCTCCACCTTGTGCACTCTAGCTTGTTTCTTGAGGTAGCCCTGGAAAAGAAAACAGACAGACAAACACACAGGGAGCAGGAGCACACAAACGCACAGGCTAATTCAACTAACATGCAAAGCGAGAGGGAAAACGAAAAAGTTAAGAGAAAAGATGGAGGAGGGAGGGCGAATAATAGGGAGTATAAAATACATAAAAGGGTCAAAAAGGGGAAAGGAAAAGGAAAAAAGAAGAAAACCGATGGACAAAGAACGGTTTAAAGGATATAACCAGATTTCCCAGCTACAGTTAAATAGCCGTGTGTATGCAGTGCTGGTTGAGGAGCATAGAGAAACAGAGAGAAAGCAGGGCGGGATGAGACACAATTGGAAATAGAATGAACAGGCAGAAGGGATAAGAAGCTTTTTTCAAAGAGGTAAAGGGTAGAATATGGTTGGATAGGTGAGAGAAGGGTGCTGGAATTATCCAGAGAAACTATATAGTCTAATTACTCCTGAGAGAAATAGCTGAAAATGTCAGTAGGTGTAGAATTTACATTTACACAATGGACTCGTGAACGTTTAAGCAAGCTGGCGACCAGAGTTAATCAGGTCAGTGTTCTGGGGAAAAAAGAGAGAAAAGAGAAAAAGACGAAAAAAAGAAAGAGTAAAAAAGAAAAAAAAAAGAAAAAAAAAGAAAGAAAAAAAAAGGAAAAAAAAAAAGGGAAGAAAAAAAAAAAAGGGAGGTGGGCACCTCTCAGGCAGGGATGGGCGTGGCGTGACCCAATGCCTCAAGCGGGAGCTCTGCCTCAGCGGTTGTGGGGAGGAGAGTGACGGTGCTCCAGTCCCTTCTCGAAGCAAGCGCTGCTCCTCACTCTTTTGGGGGTGTAAACTCCCCGTACTAGGGGCGCAGCTGAAGTTGGTTGCACTCTTCAACCCAGGGCAGTTCCAATCTCCAAATCCCTGTCCGCGCGCCCCGCTGAAGTTGCCTTAGACACAGCTTCCCAGGCACCCCCCTCAGGCAATTCCAGGCTCCCTGCCGGGCTCTGGGGGCAGAGTCAGAATCGCTGCTTCCTTCTGCAGAGTAGTACTTTTAGTAATAGAGCAACGTTTGCTTTCAGGTATCCAGGCAATGAAAGTTAAGGGAGGACTTAAAAAAAAAAGTGTTCTAGAAAAGCAGAGTGGGCATTTTCCTCTAAATCCTGAAATTGTAAGATCTCCTCCATAAATTAAAACATGTAATTTTAGATTAAAAAATATGGACAGTATATCCAAAGGGAGCTTCCTACTCCAGTCTCCATAATTGATTCATATAAAGTAAGCACTCTTAAGTAATGCAGATATAAAATTATAACTTTGTTTTTTATAAAGTAAACATTTTTATGTGCTCATTAAAACATTTTCCATTTATTTTGTAAATGCTGTTGACGATCATTTTCTCTAGCACCAATGAATTATGCATGACTTTAGTGTATGAAAGTATTTTCCTTCCCATGGTGTGAAGATAGTAAGGATCCCGAGTTCTTTTAAAATATAATTTTGAGGAAAAATGGAAATGTTTTCAAATATTTAAGAGAATAAAACAAAGAAAGTCATTATTTTGCTGTTAATAATACATTGGTCTTCCCTGGCCAAAGGTCATTTGTAAAGAAACTCATAGAATCATAGCATCTGGACAGAAAATGTTGATTTTTAAAGATTTTAACAAGTGTGGAATAATATCTTAGTTTAAAAAAAAAGGTAACTGAAAAGAAAAGTCTAGATAGCAGTGGTGCATCTATCAAACAAGTATCTCCCTTCGTTCAAAATTAGCCATACTTTAGAAGTACTGAGAAGAGAATAAGATTAGTAGGATAAAAATTCTGTAATATGCGTTCCATTAATATATATCTCCCTATTATCAAATAGGAGTTTTTGTTGTTGTTGTTGAATATCATATCTTTAAATTGGAATGGCTTTTGTTGGAACGTGGAGCTGCCTCTCTTTCCTTGCTTCACACATGTATGCACACAGCAACCCTTGAACAACATTGGTTTGAACTGCCTGGGTCTGTTATACATGGATTTTTGACATAAACACAGTACAGTATTGTAAATGTATTTTCTCTTTATCATGATTTTCTTAGCATTTCCTTTGTAAGAATACAGTATATAATACATATAACATAGAAAATACGTGATGATTGATTGTTTATGTTATTGGTAAGGCTTCTTCTGGTCAACAGGCTATTAGTAGTTAAGTTTTGGGGGATTCAAGAGTTATACATGGATTTCAACTGTGTAGGGGGTTGGCGCCCTAGCCTCTAACCCTCAGAAAATCATTTTGCTTTGTCACATAAAGAACATTCACACTAACTTATTGGGCAGAATAAAATACATTAGGCAAAGTAATATTTTATTAAAAGACTAATATTGAAAAACAAGTAAGTAGAAGGGTAGGAGTTATGAAACATGTAAATTCAATAACACGGAGCTAAGGAGGATGAAGATATTTAAAGCAATTTTTGGCAAGCATCGCAGTATTTAGCTCAACATTTTTATATGTAATTAAATTATGAAATAAAGCCAGCTGGCTTTGTAAAGTTCTAAATACTGTGTGAACACAAAGGCATATGGTCTCTGGCCTGGACAGCTGATTTCAACCCAGGTAGGACACTCACATGTTCCCAATAGCTTCAAATTTTTGAAGCAGTTTTCCACTTGGTAAAAATAATTATTAAGATAAATATTTATCTGACTCATGCAAAATCAGTGACATCAGTACATGTATCAAACATGACAAAAGTTCCCTCTCGTATACTGCTGTAATTCACCTAATAAGGAAATAGATTGCATTCGGTTTAAGCTTATTGAATGATTAAGACTAATTAAACATCAATCTGAAACTAGAACTTGCCAAGAAAGTATCTTTAATTTTGGAGCTATATGAAAACAAACATGATCTAGCTTCAGAGTTAATAAAAGTTGGTGCCTTTGGAACCTATCATTTTTTTCCCCTTGATTTCCACAGTAAACTGCACCAGTTACTAAGTTTTCAGAAACATGCATATGCTCCTATCTGTCAAAACTTTCTCCCCTCAAAGCTAATAAACAGGCAAATAAGTTAGAAAAAAAATGGAAAAGATAATATTTAGACTGCACATATTCTCTTAAATTGAAGAATCATAATCTGTTTCAGTTAATTTAAGCATACTTTTACTCTTTGGATTACAGAGAACACTTCCAGTTTCTCAATGGCTTCACTGGAATAAGATGACTATAGAAAATATGAATCCATTCAGACTACACAGATTTCTTTTGCTTATTAGTTTTATATGTGAAAAGAGCACAGGTTTAAAGTTTGTTTTTTATAAATAAATGACATCAATTTTTACAATACTCTTCGTTCTAAGACTATGACCGATACCATAGCTCCTTTATATTTTCTGTTTCCTGTATTATGAAGTATGAAGCAGGCGTTCCACAGGGAAAATATTTAGATACTAAATAACAACTTATCTTCCAAATCTCCTTCTAAGTTAACTTTTTCTGAACAGGCCTCTTCTATTGTGGTCTTTCCCCCAGGTCAATCCATTTAATACTTACTACTACATGAATATTCTCACTTGAAAATGTCTTCAAGTTTCCTCAAGTGTGTGTGTGTGTGTGTGTGTGTGTGTGTGTGTGTGTGTCTGTTTAATGAAGTACAAACTTTTTAACCTGGTTGTAACTTTAACCATTCCATGGTTTGTCTTGAGTGTTTGATTTCTTAATTTCATATTTATACTCTATCATTCCTCTTTAAAGACTGTCTATTTTTGCTCAATCATACTCTTTGCTTCCACACCTCCATATTCTTACTTTTCAGGGCTCATGTGGCGTGCTTGCATCAGGATCTCCTATTTTTGCACACTTGACTGTTTCCTCACCCAAGGCCACTCACCTTCCTCTGTTAGCCCTTTCTGGTTTCCAGCTCATATAATGTCCCATTCCCTCCTGTCATCACAATTCATAGCCATCACTTAACCTATTCATTTATAATTATATGTGTCTAATCTCACATGTAGATTGTTTTTATTGGATTAGAAGTTTCTTGAAAAGACTCCCTTTCCCATCCCTTTGGAAATATTTATCCCTCAATATTTTTGATACATGATTTTCCCCTTGTCAGCTTTCTCATCTACCTGTCATATCTTCTAGACACCAATGCCCCAGGAAGCAAAAGAAAACGTATCTTAGGTGGTTCACATTGGTAGCATATGAAAATGGTAACTAACTACTCCATGACTGTTTATATTTATACAGAAGAGAAATACACTTGTAGTTTCTAATTCACAGGAAGATTATAGTTTGATATAAAATCAAGTATTTTCTCTCAATTTTTATTCAGCAAAGCACATTTGGTGCTAAACTTTCTAGACAATGCCTATAACCTGTCTAACTCTTTCTGCATTTGAGATTCTGAATCATCTTGATTTTTTTTCTTTCTATTATGTATTGGATATTTGCTTTTTTATCAACATGTTTGCAAAGGAGACTCTCAGCATTAATTCTCACTTTCATATAGCTATGTTATCTCTTGGTAAAAGTTATCTATTGTCTTATCAGCGGATATTAATATGAAGTTGGAGGTGCAAAGTAAACATTGTATCTTCTCTAACACAGTATTGAATATAGGTGTCACTCAAATTGCTGTTTGTACAAAATCAATAAAATGCATGAAATTGTCATAGAACAATTGCTCTAAGTTGTTCAAACTATTACAATGAAGTCCACTTGCTTATTAAAATCCAAATAAAATCTTTGCAGTCTCTTTTTAAAAAAGGAATGGTATATGGAAATAAGATAATCTTATTTTAAGAACAGCAATTTACTTTGGAGGACTCTTTTTAACCTTTTTCACACACCAAACATTAACACCATCAGATTTAGCCACACACAGAGCTTCTGGAGAAAGGATTAAAAATAAAATGACAGGTGTGCTCCTTAAATTAATTTAAAGGTGTCAGCCAACATTTGCAAATGTAACATTATAGCATCTGTAATTATAAGTACGAAGGAGAAGAGTTCAAGTTGCAGGGGTCACCAAATGGAAATATTTTTATGGAGAAAAATAGCCAAAAACAATTCAGAATAAGTATAAAGAAAGCTACTTTTTATCCAGATCATCTTTTCTACATGAACTGAACTTAGTGGCTTTTATTCTAGACCTTGGAGATATACAGTGTGACCTAATCCTTTGACCTATTCAGAGGAAACAATATGAACCTCTTTCTGAGATTCCTCATGCAAACACACAATGAAAAAATTGAACATAAGAGTTCTCCTCCCTAGTGGCCCATATAATACAAAGAAAAAAAAACATAGAGAAGTCAAATGCACGTGAATATTTGGTTAATACTGGAGTGAAATCCCTTATAGAAACTGATAAAAACATGAATTTTGTATCAACATTTTTTGTTTTTGAAGTTCTAAAAAGTATTTGTCAATGATTCAGAGGAGAAATCCGACCCTCCTTTGAATCCATAAATACAGTATTCACGTCCATAATGCCAAGCGTGGATTTGGAGTACACAGTCTCCTTCCATAATTAAACATTTTGGTTTGCCCACACATCAGACCCTTCTTTCATCTCTGTGACATGTTGCTGGAGGATCTAGGCAATAGTACTCCGAAAACTCTGAGGCCAGAGGGGTGCTTCATTCCTACCAGACTGGATGGGGACTGGGGGCAGTGTTTCGCTTTTTCTTTCTTGTCCTCACGGTATGAAGCAGGGGGTGGGCACCTGGAGCGAATGAAGGCTTTGTCACACTGAGGCAGGAAGTGGGGAGCTGTGTCATATAAAACACCTGATAGCAATTCACTGTCAGTTCAGTGAGAAAATGGCTCTTCCTGTGAAGAAAGCAAATTCCATAAACCTCCCCCAGCATTACGCTCAATAGAAAGGGTCACTAAGTGACAGAGAAAGACACCACAAAGAACATAGGCATATTTCTATTTTAAAAAAGCCATTTCTGGCAAAACAAAGCAAAACAAAACAAACAATGGTGGACATTAGGCAGAGTACTCGGAGGGAAGGAAAATCTTCAGGAGAAAACAAAAGAGGTAGTATTAATGACTGTCCTTTTAACGTCTACTACTAAACAATAAAGTATGATTAAATAATAGTAAAGGACTTGGATTAAGAATAAACATTTTAGGGGAGCGTGGGTGGCTCAGTCGGCTAAGCATCCGACTTCAGCTCAGGTCATGATCTCACAGTTCGTGGGTTCGAGCCCCGCGTCGGGCTCTGTGCTGACAGCCAGCTCAGAGCCTGGAGCCTGTCTTCCGATTCTGTATCTCCCTCTCTTTCTGACCCTCCCCTGCTCACGCTGTCTCTATCTCTCTCTCAAAAATAAATAAAATATTTAAAAAATTTAAAAAAAGAATAAACATTTTAGGGCAAATATATCAGGGGTTAGCAGAGCAGAGAAAAATCAAAATAGTAACACCAGCTCCGTTAGGAATCGTTAATTGGAAATGTTTAACAGAATTCTTCTGTTACAATATTAATTATATTTATTTATTTATATTTAAGCTTACTGTAGTATGAATTAAAGTATACATAGAACTCTTCCCCAACTTTGGCTTCATTTGTTGGAAATCATCTCACTGTAGTCATGATACAGTCACAGGTTAAATAAATCCTACCTCTGTAATTTTGAATGTGGACATGAAGGCATACTGAGGTCGAATTTGTTTTAACATTATGGCCAGGTTTCCTATATCAGTCATGAATAAGAATAGACAAACAGTGCCCTTTACAGAATTCTGTCCAAATAAAATAAATCCTAGCTGAGAGTGTTATTCATTATACTTCCATTATCCAGCCTGTAACTCACTATTCTACTGTATTGAATGGAATATAAATTTAGCATAATGATTGGTATAACATTTCATAGTATTTTAATTCAAGTATTTTGAAATCACATTAGCTACATATACCTAATGTTTTTTAAAGAATGGTTTAAAGCTCCCACAACATAGAATATGTAAATATAAACTCATTTGCAAGGGCATTAACCTCAATATACAAACCATACTGATAGAGCCTCTGTAGGCTATATTGTTATTGCTAAATTAATACAGCTAGAATCCGAGTGCTGACAAAGCAGATGTTTTACATGCAAATATTTGTCTTCTGTTTTTTTTTTTTTTAATGCTTACCTCCTGCTCCAAATCAAGATTTGATGAATATCTATGCGAGAATGCTAATTAATTCACTAGTAGAAACAGGAAGGACTTGTAGGTTATAATGCCATAAAACAGATCCAAACCAGGTATAACTATGTACTGTGTATTTATTTGTTGGTTTGTTTGGAATCATTGCTGAAAATATTGTGGATTAATGAATAATACTCTTGCTTCTCCAATAACCTAAGGATAAAAATTTAACTTTGGCTCTCCTGGGAACTTAAAGGCTTCTAAATAAGCCTTTTAAGTTATAATTTCAGGGGCACCTGGGTGGCTCAGTCGGTTAAGGGTCTGACTTCAGCTCAGGTCATGATCTCATGGTTGTGGGTTCAAGCCCCGCATCAGGCTCTGTGCTGACAGCTCGGAGCCTGGAGCCTGCTTCGGATTCTGTGTCTGCCTCTGTTTCTCTATTGCTCTGTCTCTCAAAAATAAATAAACATTTAACAATTTTTTGAATAAATAAATAAATTGTAGTTTCAAGGTACTTAAAATTTAATTAGTAACTTTTTCTGTATGAGCTGAAGCTGTAGCATTCTAACAGCTTCCTTAAGCCCACTGGGTTTCCTTTCTAAATCTCTGAAACCTAGAAGAAGTTGCTTGTTTTCCTAACAATCTCTTGTCTCACCATATCTCTCTGTTAATGAAGCGCAGTTGCCCAAACTGTTATCCAAAATATTATAATTGTAATACACACCAAAAAAAAAAAAAAGTGCAGTGCCTGCCCGAGAATGGAGAAATAGAACATTATGGAACAGAAAACAAATTCCAGAATGAAAAGGCATCCCAAATCAGTAGGCAAAGATAGGCTGTTCACTCAATGGTGGCAGTTGGATATGAAAATGGAAATGACAAATCTAGAACCCTCTCTCATAGCATAGATTAAAAAACACAAGCAAATAATTTAAAGAGCAGATCTGAAAAACAAAACCTCAAGCAACTGGAAAAAATATTAGGGACTACTTTTTATTGTACTCACTTAGGAGGATCCAAAACTATGGCATAGAAAATGTAGGCGGGTGGAGAGCAAAGTTTGCCTAAGTCCATCCTCCCTAACTATTGCTGAGGCTCAGATGGTGGAGAAGACTTGTCCGGGCCAGCGGTGGGGTGATGGAGATGGAGAAAGGCTGGAGACAGAAAACCTTTGGAAGGGAAAGTCGAGAACCTGCTGTAATAGATTAGATAGGGAAAGTGAGAGAGATGAACCCCGACTGGCTCTTGACCTTGTTCATGGTTTGTCATGTTTTATTGCTCATCTTTATACTTTTGAATATTAATTTTAGAGTTTAAAATTTTTGTTTTGCTAAATGCAAGCTTCATTTTTAAAGTTCCTGCTTGTGTGTTGCAGGTATAAAGGGAAAATATTGAGGATTCACCCCTCTTATCTTAACATACCTCTTTAAACTTATTCAGGTGTGTATGTGTGTGTGTGTTTAATTGAAGTATAACTGACATTCAATGTCCTGTATTTTCAGGTGAATATCACAGTGATTCTACATTTCCATATACTATGAAATTAGTCCCCAATAAGTCTAGTTACCAAATTATTATAGTTTATTAATTATTTGTGCCTCTCAATATATTTTTCTTCAATATATATTGTGAGAATATGGTAGAACTCGAGGAGGTAAAACTCACAAAAGTACTAGGGTCCCCTAGTGACTAGGTCCTCATGGAGTTTTTAACTCAGACTTGTCCACACTGATCCTCATTCATTGTATCAACTCATCAATTACCATTCCGGTTTTCCTTTCCAGGCACTGATTGCTGCAGCCATTTCTGCCCTGGTGTGTGGTGATTCTCTGAATCTGCCTATCTGACTCTCCAATCTTGAAGGCAGCAGTGTGCCCAGTGACCTCACTTCTAGATCTTAGAAAGTTTGTCGATTTTTCATTCGTTTTCAGCTTCATTACTTGTTAGGAAAGAGTGGCAACCTCTGAGCTTTTTTCCTTTTTATATCCTTTAGAAATCATAACATTAGGATGGTCCATTCTTTAACTGTTTATTCGAATCCGTTTTGAGGCTGAAGCCTCCCACTTTATTTTTCCTCGATGGAGGAATGGCTCTATATTTTGCCTGGCTTCCATTTTTTGCTAGGATTATTATCTTATGTAGCGTTACTACTTCTGAAACAATTTTGGGAGTGGACATTTTTAGCAAAAGAAATTGTAATTTTATGCATTATTGCCTTTTAAGTTTTAGATTTTACACTCTACTTTTTCACATCCCAGCTTTCACCCCTAATTCTGTATACGTCAGACTGTTCCTTGTGATCAGACTTGCCAAAGACTATCGGTCCTTCCTAGGATCCAGTTTTCATTTTTCCACGTTTTGTGTTTGATTTCTCCTTTCATCTGTATTGAGTTCTTGAGAATTTTAGGATGTTATTTAATTATATGTCTTGATTTTTGGGTTGTATTTATCTTGCATTTGTTTTAAATATTTATTACATTCCAATAAAGACATTAATTGCACCAAATTTTTTTACCTTCATTTTGCTTATTTCTATGTAATTGCAATTTTAGTTTTAATTTCATTATTTAAAAAATGTTCAAAGAATGCTGGCATAGATTTGATTTCAAAGATGGATATTTCCTGGGGATGGCGGGGCCAGATGGGAAAGGCAAAGGTTTTTATGATCAGCGTCTATATTTGATGCATTTGGGGCAAGAGATTGACCATATAGTTTCCTTTATTGTGTACTTATTTGTTTTCTTTCTTTGTGGCCAAATAACTGGTCCGGTGTTTAAAATGTACTTTTAGTGTGTGAAAACAATAAATATTACTTGTGACTTGATGACAGCATATGGTGATTTTGGCTATTCAAATCTTCCTAAATCTTTAGTTATTCTTAATTTTCCTTGTGTACATCTGAGCAAGGGGTCTTCAATCTTGTCAGCGTCCTTGGATTAATCATGTTTCCTTTATTTATAAAAGTTTTTATTTTTTGTATTTCCACCCGTGCTCTGTATATAAAGTAAGGTTCATGAATTTTCTATCTTTTCACACTAAGATTTGCCTCTTTTTAAATTACAAAAGGACTTTCCTTTAATCTTGAAAAATATAACAGGATTTATCCTTTAATTATTATAAAGTATTCTGCTGCATTCTTTTCATTTTTAACTTTAATATTTTTTATTTTAAATTTTATCTTATGTTAATAATGCTGTTACTCTCTCATTGGCACTTGTTTTATGTCTTCTTGTTCATCCCTTATATTCATTCTTTCTTAGAAATTATTTTTAGTATTGATTCTTGTATAAAGGATGTGGCTTGGGGCGCCTGGGTGGCTTAGTCGGTTAAGTGTCCGACTTTCGCTTAGGTTATGATCTCGCGGTTCGTGGGTTCGAGCCCCGCGTCGGGCTCTGTGCTGACTGCCAGCTCAGAGCCTGGAGCCTATTTCGGAGTCTGTGATTCCCTCTCTCTCTGACCCTCCCCTGCTCACGCTGTCTCTCTCTCTCTCCTAGAAATAAGTAAATCATTAAAAAAAAAAAAAGATGTGGCCATATTTTATTTTTTAAAGTGACCTTTGAATGTCTATAGTTCATTAACACTTCAATCAATCATATTTAATAATTTATGTATTGTAATGTTATTCCAATATTATTTCTTATGTTATGCTGTCTTGTGTTTTCTCTTTTGCTACAGCTGAAATATTTTTACCTTATACTAGCAACTTAAGAGGGTCTTCTGGCCACCGTCTTGGTTGTAACCTTTCAGAGACCCTAAAGCACAATCATCTCACTAACCTGCCTCCCAAATCTTGACCCTGGGAAGTGTGAGATAATAAGGGTTGGCTGCCTTAATCTCCAAAATTTTGGAATAGCTTTTTATGTGCAAATAGATAACTATAGCAGTGAGTATAACAAATGTAGCTACTCAATTTCTTGTTTGACTTCTTGTTTTTTCCTATATGCAGATATGGATTTAGTTTTATGCAGGTTAAAGTAAAATATACATACACACAATGTAAATAATGAATAAGTTATAATTGTAAAAAAATAATGATGATTATCTCATTCACATGAAATTTGTAAGTTTCAAAGACATCTTATGGAAGAATAGAATTTATGTAAATTTTTAAAAACACATTTTAAAAACTGTAATACAGTGCGTGTAATGATTACAAGAGTAAAGATACAGACTCACTATGGAGTGAAAAGGGGGGAGGGGCTCTATTGTTAATTCAAAGGAAAACTGGCTTCCTTTGTAACGACTTATTTGTTCTATAATTTCTAGCAGCAATATGATACAATGTAATCCCAGGTATGGAAGTTAGATGATCATCTCATTATTTTTTAAATGTGTCATGGGTTTAAAAACAGTTTGACTTAAAGAAGCAATAAATTCTTTTTAAATACGTTATTGATTTGAATCACTTTCCAACTAAAATCATATTAGGACGTATTGGCCATGGTGAATTTATTCCGGGAATTGTGGAAGAGAAGTAAGTTAAAGGTAACCGAAATTTCTTACCTGAGTTTACTGGAAGAATAGCAGTGTTATTTATAGGAATAGCAAAAAATTTAGATGAGTGAAGTTATATATGATGACAAATTATTGAATTGATTAAACCTGAAAGTCATTTGGAATTCAGGATAAATGTCAATTTAGATTATGTCAACATTAAGGAAACAGTGTTTAAAAACTACACACACATATTTCAAATCATATTTATAGTTTAAAAGTATATACATGTAGTTTACAACAGTTTTTAAAAGTATATGAACATTTATATGTATACATATATTTAAACATATATGTTTATATATGACTTCAAAGCATAGTTCATACATACAAGCATGGCACTGAGAGACTATAATGACTATAGGAAGGGCTGCTGTGTGGACACTGGAATTATTATCCATCAGAGTGGCATCTTGGAATTTTCTGGAAGGCTACATGAGTGGCTAGAAAATCCTACTCATGGCATCTGCTGTAAGTCATCTCCCTTATGGGGAATGGCTGAATCATATCTTGGTGCAAAAATAAAGATCATCTGGGACTCTCTCTTTTTGGTTATGATACTAAAAATCAGGACTGTCTCTTTCTTTTAAAAAAAAAACACCCAGTTTATTTTGTGCTTAGTTGGTTAAAATCAGTAGAACAAATGGAGATTATCGAACTATAGAAATGATCCCTGAAAGTATAGTCTTCAAATGGAGATTATCTATTGATTAATCAAACTCAGAAATCATTAATCTTTCTATGATCATTTGAAGTTTAAGATATTCATAGCAAAAAAGGTTTGTATTACAAAGAATACTAATGTCTAAGTGGAATTATCAACCTATGAAAATTTTGTATGAGAATATTATTTATATGTTATTATTAATACCTTAAGTAATATGATTAATACCTTAATTAATATGATTAATAAGATATGATTAAGGTAATATTAATACCTTAAGTAATAAGTAATTAAGTACTAGATCTAATAACTACCCTAATTGTGAAGTAAGAATGAAAGTAATTAGTAGGACAAGCAGAGAGAAAAATCAATAAACATGTAGAATCTAAAAAAAAACATTACAGCAAACTTTAGCTAGCTATTATTAAGAAACTCCATCTAACATGAGCAGAACATCAATTTGTTTCAAAAGCACAGGGAATATTTTATAGTTAGACCACGTTCTGGGCCATAAAATACCCTAAACAAATTTTAAAAGAATTAAAATGATACAAAATATGTTCTCTGACCACAAAGAAATTAAACTAAGATGCAATAATAGAAAGATATCTTAAAAATCTCCGAGTATTTGAAAATTAACATACTACTAAATAACTTATGGGTTAGAAGGCAAAAGAGAAATTAGAAAATATTTTGAATTGAAGAAAAGTACAAATATGACATAATTTGTGAGATACAGCTAAAGCAGTGCTTTAAATGAAATTTATGGAACTAAATGCTTCTTGTAAAGGAGAAAAGGACTCAACTCAATCATCTAAATATTCAGTTAGAAAAACACTGAGATGAAGAACGACTTAAACTCACATCAAGTAAAAGGACAGAAATAATAAAGATAAGAGCAAAACTCATAAAATTGAAAATGGAAAAACAGAGGTAGGTAATAAAGCTCTGATCTTTGAAACTAATCAAAAAATAGATAAACCTCTAGCTAAATTGATCAGTAAAAATAAAAGAGGAAGTTACATATTATCCCCATCTGAAATAAAAGAACATCCTTCATACCTTCATTAACAAGATAATAAGGAGCTGTTAAAAACAACTCTTTGTCCTTAGATGTGACAATGTACACGAAGTAGACAAATTATTTGAAAAGATGCAAACACCAAAGCACAGTCAGGAAGGAATACAATGATATAATTAATATTATAGACAGTTTGGTGGTATCTTATAAAGTTAAACACACATTATCACATGACCAGTAAACTCACTTCCTGGCCTTTCTTAGGAGAATTGAAAACTTATGTTTATGCCAAACCCTGCACATGGTTGCGTACGGAGTGCAATGCCTCAAACTGGAATCCACACAAATGTACTTCAACTAAATGGAAAAAATGTCTCCCAGACGTCCAAGTCTGAAAACCACTGTTTTTTTTTCTTTTCACTTATGATATCAAAGAATAATGGAATTTGATGAAAAGAGTGGCTTGTTCAGACTGCAGTCTAACCAATGTCAAAACTTTTTTTCTTTGAGACAACGACTGATATTTGGTGTGCTGCAAAAATATTTCACGCGTACTTCACATTTTGCCAGAGAATGTCAGAAAAGATATGTAGTCAGTGGATTAGCTTCAGTAAAAGCATTATCTCTTTCTCCTTCATCAAAGATATTCTTACAGAGAACTGGCGTTTTCTTTACTATTGACAACGCGGCATGGAAGAGTCTAGTTACTGCTCTAAATAGGTGCTCCTGACTTCATCCATGCTAGCGCATCGGCAGTTTGGCCCACCATTGCTTTTCAATCATTAGAACTGATGTCAATTTAATTGTTCCAAGATAAATGCAAACACGTAGTTGACATTATTAACGTATTGCCACCATCGTGTCTGTGCTTAGCAGTCACATAAAAGAAGACTTCCTTCATTGGAGAGTTGATGCAGAACCGGAAAATACGAGAAAAACAGCAAGTTAATTCACATCTATAGATCTGACCGTTTGTAAGGCAGAAGTGCAATTCTGCACATGGGATGTTAACCCAGCCTTCACATCTGTATCTAAATCTTTAATACAGTGAACTACTTCATGGTGGAAAGTGTCAGAGTCATGATTTATTTCACTTACTGTTTATCCTGCAGGCATTCACTAATGCCAACTGTACATGGCTTTATTATTGTCTCAGCTATCGTGCGTGCTTCTCCAGCTGATATGATGAGTTACCTTGTAGGACGCTTTGGTGGCTTTTTCAGTTCTCGTTTGAAAGCTCTGACAAATAGTTTTTGGGTTTTAAAGAGTTTATCACATTTATGTTAGAAAAATTCAGTTCTTTTTCTTTAATGATTGATCTCAAAATGCTGCCACGACTGAACTAGTACAATGATACCATTCAAAAATGTTCTGTAGTGTACAGTTACATACAATAAGTGAAATTTTAGCATATGTAAAGCTTGGGGAAGAATAGATTTCATTATACTTTTGTTTCTTACTTAGAGCTTTGTTTTCTTCCCTTGGAGAAGATTCTTCACTTTTATGAGTCAGAGAACTCAGTTATGTTAATTTCTTTTTCAGCTTTTTATTTTTTATTTTTTTAGTGTTTATTTATATTTGAGAGAGAGAGAGAGAGAGAGAGAGAATCTCTCTTCAGAGGATCTGAGGCAGCCTAAGCGCAGAGAGCCCATGTGGGACGTGAACCTGTAACCCATAAGATCATGACCTGAGGCAAAATTGGACACATAGCCAACTGAGCCATGTAGGTGCCCCTCCTTTTTAGCCTTTTCTGATGCTAAACAGTGGAATTTTGGTTGAGGAATGCATCTCCTCCCTTTTAAAGTTTACAAAGCATCTTTAAGAATAAAAAATAAAAATTTTAAATTATAATGAAATATTAAATGTTAGTATATTAATTCTATAAGCATATAAGATACTATGATACATAGTTATATAATCGTTATATATTATATTTTATTTAGGAAACTTTTGAAAAAATAAATATAATCTTGCAAAACAAAACAACAGAGTGTGTGTACATTTTGTAAGATTAAATAATTAATTTAGGGCTGAATATTGGCTCAGGAACCAGTGAAGAGTTCTAGAATAGGACACATTTTATTACATCTTACATTCATATAGAAGGTAAATATTTTTTCTTCCTTCATCCTTCTATAGAGAAAAGACAGAAAATAAAGGCATGCATGACAAAAATACCTGTTGCAGGCAAAGTTACAGAAATAACAATTTTGTTGCCCATGCCACACACACTTGTATCTGCACAAGAACAAGGTCATGCATGTACATAAGTACGTACTAAGTACGTACGAAACACATCTCCTCACACTCACAGAAATCATAGATGCCTCTCATTCCTACCAGATGTTCTAAGTAGGTGATGGCTTCTTTACACGAATATGCCAGGTGACAGCATCCGTTCACCAGAGTCCTCCCAGGAAAGGATATATGTAGGTAATGGACTCTTCCAACTTTAGCATATATTTATGATGAAAGGAATATCTTAATCCACAAAGTAGAATTTAATAGGAATAAGTGAGATTTTTTTTTAAATAGGCAAATCTTTGAGACTTCAGATGCAACTTTTCTATGTAATTTTGATCAAAGAAGGGCCATCTTTTCATTTTGCTTTTTCGTAGAGTTTGTTTTTTTGTTTTTTTGGGGGGTTTTTTTTGGCATAAGAACTTTTCTTCAGACATATCTTCGATGATTTATTGTCTTAGATTTGGTGTGGTCACATCAATGAGAATGTAAATTCTACCTATGTTAATCATATACATATGATTATGTCTAATCACGTATTTCTAAAGAATGCTGTCCTGCACCATTTCCTCATTTCTCAATTTTATGCATCATATAAATTCCTACAAGAGCATATTGGAAGTTAGCTCACTGTGTCCACTCCACATGATTTTCCTTTATTTTCTCAAGACGATGAAACTATGTTTTTAGTTTAGTTTATTAGTTTCAAGAGTATTTCTTATTTATTTTTTCATTCCAGGATTTATAACTCTTGCAGCTACTGTCAAGATTAGTTTCACATTAATTATGCAGACTTTTTAATATTTTACGTGTTTTCTGTGTTCAAAATTAGTTCTTTTGCACTGTGATTTCCCTAGTTTGATAAACATTGCTTCTTCTCCTCACTGTTGCAGTAACTTTTAGTGGCTCTTTTTCCCTTGACGTTGGTGTGTGTGTTCTACTTTTTGATTGTTACAACTAACAGTGGCTCTGTCACCAACATCTGTGAAAGTTTGTCTATTTGCTTACATTTTATATTCTTGATTCATAACACTGTTCTCTTCAGTACTGAATACATTGATCTATTGTTTTCTGACATTCAGCTTTGTATGGAGAACTTTGAAATTAGTATACTAAAACCTCTTTCTCAATTTTGATAAATAATGCATTTCAGAATATTCATAAGATTCTTTTAAACTCAGTGAAACTGAATAAAGGAACCCCATTTAACATAGAGTTGAGAGGCCACAAGGGAGAGCTCTCATGCCCTACTAACTCACTGTCTATCGGAGGAACAAGGGTACCCTGCATTTTCCAACAGGGAGAAGCCTAATTTACTGTCCCAGCAAGAAAAAGAAAATTTTGTCCTTGCCCAGCAACAGTCCAGCCAATGAGAAGCTGCCAAACTTCAGCCAATGAGAGATGATCACCATTCTGAATTCTCACTTTCCTCCAAGGGACTTTCATTCAAAAGAGCCCTTCCCAAGTTCTTCCTTTTTCTCCATAAAGTAACATTCTCCTCCTTTCTTCTCTGGATTTGCCTATAGTTTTGCCATAGCTTTCATGTCCCGAAATTGCAATTCCTCTGCTATTCCTGAATGAGCCTATTTTATTGGTCAAATAACTGTCTGTTTTGTTTTCAAGGCCAACAATTCACATAAAATTCATAATTATTGATGATATCTTCAGATATAACTTTTATAACTAATTTTGATCAGTGAAGGATAATTCCTTCATTATGGTTAGAAATGACATTCATTAGCATAAAACTTAAAAAATTTTTAATGTTTATTTATTTTTGAGAGTGAGAGAGGCAGACAGTGAGCAGGGGAAGGGAAGTGAGAAAGGGAGACGCAGAATCTGAAGCAGGGTCCAGACTCCGAGCTGTCAGCACAGAGCCGGATGCAAGGCTGGAACTCATGAACTGTGAGATCGTGACCTAAGCTGAAATCAGATGCTCAACCAACTGAAGCTCCCCAGGTGCCCTGCATAAAAGTTTTCTTCAGAAATGTCTGGGCTTATTTATTTTGTTTATTAAACCTAGTTACTCCATCAGGCATTTGGTTCCCTGATTTTAATATTTATTAGCTTCACATCAGTTGCATCTATTTCCCCTAATTCATAATAAATTTCACCCTCTACCGTACTGAATACATTTTTAATGTTTTAATAATATTGTAACTAACAGAGGAGCTTAATTCTGTATCTTGAACTTTTAGAGTTTTTGCAATATTTTCTTGTTTCATCCTGTTGCCTTTTTATTTCAGTCCATGCCTTTTTATATCAATCTGCACTCACTTGGCTTTCTTCACTACATATGAAGAGAACAACATATCCTTGTATGCTTTTTCAAAGATTCCAAATAAATTCCTGACACTTTCTTCTTGATTTTTCAGAACACTAGTTTTGGAGAAAATTTCCTTTAATTCTTAAAGATAATCATTTGCTTTCACTTATATGCTATATTATTTTGTCCAGAAGCCAGTGTTAATATATTTCTTCATTTCTAATTGAAAAATTGAGATATGTCAACACTACTGTTTGTTAACAGACAATAACCTTTTTTCATTTATACTACTGAAAGAAAGGTCTTGAACTTTGAACACATGGTTTACAGTCTAATATCAAGTTATTTGTAAGCTTAACCAAGGAATCTTCTCTTTCACAGTGATTATATTTCCTAAATAAATGTCATTTTTCACTGTAGTATAACAAACCCTTAAAAGTTTTGCAGAATACAAAATTTAACCTTTAGCTTAAAGAATTTTCAAAGTAAAGATACCCAAAACATAACAAGGGAATAAAATAATAGTATTAATAAGCTCTAGAAGCCTTTCTTTGTGACCTTCTGGGTCACTAACTCCCCGATAGAAAATATCTGACTTGTAATGCCGTAGCTAACTTTTGCCTATGTTTCAACTTTATATAAATGGAATATTTTAATATATTCTTATATCTGGCTTCCTTTGCTCAAAATGATGGCCATGAGATGTTGCATGTAGGTGCACTTCATTTATTCTCATTATGCTGTAGTATCCTATTGTATGAATATATTTGCTATGAACTGAATGTTTATGTCCCTCAAAATGGACATGCTGAAGCTCTAATTTTTTTTACTTCATTTACTTATTTTGTGAGAGTGTATAAGGGGGTGTGGTGGGGGGGGAGAGAAAGAATCCCAAGCATGCTCACACAGACATGGGGCTCCATCTCATGAACTGTGAGATCATGACCTGAGCCAAAATCAAGAGTCAGATGCTTAACCAACTGAGCCGCCCAGGTGCCCTGCAGCACTAATTTCTAATGTGATGGCATTTGGAGGTGGGACTTTTGGGAAGTAATAGAGCTTGGATGAAGCCATGGGGATGGAGCCCACATACCATGACAGGTATCATGCTACTGAGGTTCTTCCCCCTGAACCTGTTCTACGTTCTCAATCTCCCAAAGTGTGGTAACAGAGAAAACTTCTGAAGTAGTAAATGGACCACTTTTGTTCATTCTACCTTTTATTTTTAGCCTAGTTGTGTTTTGAGGAGTTGCTTATTATAATTCATACTGTAAAATTATAGGAATACTGGAAATGAGGAGAGTGTAGGAGTTTGACATTATTATCTGCTTGGAAATAAACTCTTGCAGAGTAGACAGATGATTATTCAGTTTTGTTTGTTTGTTTGTTTGTTTTTTAGTAGCTAAAGATTCCAGGTCTGAAAGTCAGGAATTGGAAAGGTACAAAGAATTTTAATATTGTGCTGTAAACTGCCTGATTCCAATGAAACAAACCCTAAATATGCTGTCATATAAGTTCTGGATAAAGTTATTTAAATCATGTGCCTTCTTTTCAGTGTAAATTTCTTACAGATACTGGCATTGTGTGTTGATATTCCTCCTTACTGTACTGGAATTGTATCTTGGGAACACTGGTTTTGCTTATTTAATTTTAAATTTCCTTAGTTATTTTAGTAAGAAATGTCTCCCCCATTTTCCTTAATGTCAACTATTTCTGTCTCTGAGGGTCCCTATGTAAAATATTGCAGAGCTTGAGGCACTTTTTCTGTGTGTGCAAGCACGTGCATGTATTTGCTAGAACAGTTTCTCAAGAAATAGTCTGACAGATGATGATGTGAGTCCGAATGAAAATCAGTCTCATAACTTTAGGAAATACTGAAGAGAAATTTAAGCATCACTTCATCAAAGTAATTTAGTAATAAAAAATTCAGGAGAGACTAGTGACCTGGAAAGGAGTGTAATTGATAAATGCAGTGAAGATACAGAATTTAATGTCGCTTTGATTGAATAAACTGCATTAATGTCAACAAGGAAATACTCAGGTTAGAGCCAATGCTCACTGAAAAATCTAAAAAGGTGTTTAACTCAATTCCATACATTTTCAGTATGTCATTGAATTAAAACACTAAGCCAAGAAGGTTAAAAAAGAAGTTTCTTATTTTTTAAAAGGTAGAGGAGGGTAAATGAAAATTAAAATGAATTATGTTTCATTTATGGTCTTGCACAGAACACGGAATTAATTAAGGCCAACCTTATGGCTGATTCATTATAAGAGTGATTTTTAAGATTCTGAGGAATGTAATAATATTAAACCAAGCAAAGATCAGTTTGTTATTTGCCGATTTTCCTTTTATTTTGTAACCCTTAGTATTCTATTCAGATTATAACTGCAGTGTATCTGAGGGAGACTTACCTTTAAAGAATATGAGAAATACAAGATCTAACTATTGTGTATGTCTAACGGTTTTTCTATATTTCTTTTAATATATTTTCTCTAACTAGATTTATTTTCTCTAAATCTATTTATTTGATTTTTAAATCAAGGCTGCAATCCATTTCATAAGGGCTTACCACAAGCTTTAGTTTAACTATGAATTATGAAATTTTGAAAATATTTGCCCTTGAAAGTTAATTGAAATAAAAAATAGCAAACATCTAAGAAAAATGCAACACAATCATACTTGCTTGAAATATGCAATGGATAAGAGCTTGCTTCTTTTACGTTGCTCTTTCGAGTAAAGCATTACTAACTGAGCACTTGAGCCAACACAGTGATAACCTCAGATCCATTACCTGTCTCTGGGAGACCAAATGAGGCTTCTTGACAACCAAACGCAACCACCATCTGGATTGCTGGTCTTAGCAAAATATTTGGCACATCCTATGAACTATTTGATTTTCTTGCTTCCTTGGTCAGTTGGAAATTGACCAAGTTGAAATACATTCAGCGTTTCCTCCAGAAAATTCCTCTGTGAGCCTGCTTAGACTTATTTTAGAAAACCGTGAAGCCGTCAAAACTATGTGCTTTCAATAATCCCAGGGTTTTCCATTTTAAAATTTATTCAGTTTTGAGAGACAGAGAGACAGCGTGACTGGGGGTGGAGGGGGGGAGGTGGAGAGAGAGGGAGACACAGAATCTGAAGCAGGCTCCAGGCTCAGAGCTGTTTAGTGCAGAGTCTGATGTGGGACTTGATATTATGGACTGTGAGCTCATGACCTGAGCCGAAGTTGACCCCTTAACCAATTGAGCCACCCAGGCACCCCTCAACAATTCCAGGGTTTTGAAATGAATGGACTCAAGATCACTTTGGGTATATGATTCACTTGAGCCATTTTAAGGATAAAATATATTAATATTGAATCCTTTAGACCTAAACACTCAAACAAATTAGGTAATCAAGCCAGGAGCAAAATAAATTGAAAAATAAAATAACTCTATAGTCCAAGCACATGGAGTTGTGGTCACCATCATTGTTCTTAATGTTCTCTTCCTCCTTCTCCCCTTCCTTCTGTATTTATTCTTCTTATTTATTAAAGAAATTAAAATTTTATATTGAAAAGTATTCACTTAATGCAAAAGGAACTAGTTAATAATGGAGAGACATTGAGGACAGGAAATTTATGTAAAACAAACTAAACTATGAGCCATAAATACAAACATTAGATGTGAATGAATTAAACAATTCAAGCAAAAGGCGGAATTGGTCAAAGCTCAAAGACTTACATCCAACTCAGAATTCTCAACAGCTGTGTAGAGTAAACTGCTATCAGTGTTCCCAGAGTCTGTGGCCTCTAATGTGAAATGCAACATCATTTAGGGCTTGGCAATTTTTTTTCCAATTTTTCTTCAGTAATGTCTGCAACTCAATTAAAAAATCATACATGCAAGGAAACAAAGCAGCATGAACAAACCCAAGAGAGACAGTAGATAAGAGAAATCGTGGACAAATTTATAAAAGCATATTTTGAGTCAGTCACTTTATAGCAAGCTATAGGAAAATTTAGATTAAAATCTAAAAATCACTGGTGATATATTAGTAAAACTTATGAGGATGACAAAAAAGAAATCTAATTATAGCTAAAGCTAGAGAAGTTCAATTAACAGTCAATAATCTTTCTACATAGAGAACCCACACAAAGTTGGATTCACTAATGAATCCTATCAGAAATCTGCATAACAAGTAATTCCTCTTACACGAGCTTTCCCAGAGTTAAAAAAATGAATGAGTTTCTTTTATTTTATGAGGCTAATCAGGACCTTAAAACCAAACTTAACAAGAACAGCAAAATAAAGGAGAATCCCAAAGCCAATAACTTTTAAGAACATTCATACAAAAATCCTAAGGAAAATATTAGATAATAAGGTGAAAACTGTACAAAGGATAATTTATCATGGGTCAGTTGGACCTTCAACAGGAATGCATTAAAATTAATTAATGCAATTTTTCCACTTTGCATATTAAAGCAAAAATAAATCATTATCATTTCTATACAGCTTTAATTGTTTGCTATTCAGCCTGTTGTTAAGAAAGTAGTAATTCCTACCTTAGTGTTATGGGGATGGATAAACCCAGATTTGGGAGGGGCCCCAGCCATGCAGGGCCACAGAGGGTTGTACTCGAGAACAGGGAACAGGCAGCGGCTGTAGGAGGTAAGTTCTGCAGAATCAAGAGGCTGGGGTGCTCTAGGTTTCTTTCTTTCTTTTTTAATGTTTTATTTATTTTTGAGAGAGCGATAGAGACAGCATGAGCGGGGAGGGTCAGAGAGAGAGGGAGACACAGAATCTGAAACAGGCTCCAGGCTCTGAGCTAGCTGTTAGCACAGAGCCCGATGCGGGGCTCGAACCCATTAGCATTGAGATCCATGACCTGAGCCGAAGTCGGATGCTTAACTGACTGAGCCACCCAGGAGCCCCTGGGGTGCTCTAGGTTTCTATGTGATCATGCAATTGGCTTGTTGAATAATTCCAGGGGCTGGCAAGGAACTGACGCCCACCCTCCAGAAGCCAGAGCTGCACCTGGTACAGTTGATGAGGCTGGGGGAACTTATCCCGGCAGGCTGATTGAGCCCTCTGGATTTTACCAGATCACAATACATCACATTGCACCTTGACTTGAGGCCTTACACCACACTACATGAAGAGTTATGTTTAGATTTTATTTATTTATTTTTGCTTATTTAGAGACAGAGACAGAGAGAGACAGAGCACAAACAGGGGAGGGGCAGAGAGAGAGGGAGATGCAGAATCCCAAGCAGGCTCCAGGCTCTGAGCTGTCAGAACTGAGCCCAACACAGGGCTGGAACCCAAGAACAATGAGACCATGACCTGAGCTGAATTCAGACGCTTAATCAACTGAAGCTGAAGTTAGACCCTTAACCCACCAATCCCCATAAAGGTATGTTTATATAGAGGCTACAGTTAGGGGAAGCTGTTTATTTAGAGTAATTTTTACGGTAATAAAATTACGGTAATAAAAAAATGTTATTTTTACCTATAGTATGAACAATCTTTTTGATACTCTACATCACTTAGTTTTATCCAGAAGCAAGTGAGAAGATCCAGAGAAGGGTAAGAGAAATGTGTAGGTTGCAATAATAAAATTGATGCAAGCAGACTGAGTGAGGGGGGGGTTGGCAGGGGAGGTGAGGGGGTATGTCCCACAGGACCAACCAAGAGGGTTTTTGGCTTCACTAAAGATGGAAATCAAATGTGAGCCAGTAGGAGGTGAAAGCATACTTTACTGAAGATATAAGGAAGGAGATACAGACAGAACGTCTGGGAGACTCAGAAAGAAAAAGAGGGAGTGTCTTTGGGCCTAGGGTTTTTATTGACGACTGTGGTTTTGTGCACGTGCATCCTCAGGGCATCCAGAAACCGGTCAGAATGAGGACAAGGTCCAGGTGTCCATCATATATCACTTCCTCCCTGAAGCCAGGGGTCTTGGCATTGAGATGTCTAGCACCTTTGGTCGGGGATATGCATGTGATAGCTTCAGTCATTCTCACCCAGTCTTTTGTTAGATGCTATGTATTCTGAAAAATCATGAACAACTCAAATCTCCCAAGGAGGACATGTGCTATTTGCATTCCGAGGCCTGTGTGGAGTGGAGTGGGGGTGCAGATCCTAGCACAGATAGAAGTTGCAAATGAAGCAAAGGGAAAAAGCAGTTTTTCTCTCATGGGGTGCCTTTGGTTTCCCGTCTCAAAATCCTAGCTTGTGGTTGTGTCTTTCCTTCCCATTTCTCCATCTTCATCTTATCCTTCATTAAGAGTTTCTGGTTTTGTCAGTGTTTTCTGTAAAGACTCATCTCATGAAACATATGACTCCCATAATCTAAAGTGCACTCGAATGAAAACAGGTGAGGTCAGTGAATTACGGTAATTTGCTTCCTCTGGTTTATAGACCAGGTGAAATATGACATTAAGGCAACACATTTAATGCAGATGAAACCGCAGCTGGATTGATGCAAAATATTGAAGAGCAGATTTAATTTCTCAAATCTTGCCAAAGTGATCTGCTCAGGGCAATCTCTTTTGACTCCTCACATCAGGGCCTGTCGTCGTTCTTGCTGATCTGCCTAATATTTGTGGTAATCTGGTTTTCTTAACTCCACAGTGATTAATACATCTGGGAGATGTAGTTTGGAGAATTAAGCATTGGCATTTTCAAGACATTTTAATAATCTACAGGAGCGTGAATAAGACTACTTGACATTTCTATTATTCCAGAAATATGGTTCATTTGTTGGCATCATGGAAAACCAACATTTTGCCTCTTTACTTACTCTATCAAAAGTTAGCTGACCTGAGATTATGAAAGCAGAATGAATACGAACAGACAAATCGCACTGAAGATTTCTGTCTGTCAGGGTGTTCAGAAAGTTTAAAATATTTTACATACGAACTCTAGTGATTGGTGAAATTTATAACAAAAGGAAGATACAAAGCTGTGTATTACTGTAATTAAAGGTTGAAAAGTTTCCATAGTTAACATGTTTTATGTTATTTCCCTAACATACATAGTCCCACGTAAAGCATGAGTGCTCCGTGATGCTCCATTTTAGAATTCATTGAAGTATTAATCCATTAGGGTTTGAAATCATTTTATACGTCAACTCCCTTGATTTGACCCCTTTAGCAATCATAACCAGACATATATTTAATGACGATCTAATTCTGCAGAAGTGGCCTAGACAGTTTTTCTTCCACTTAATGCATGTTTTATATGTTCATTTGGAAAGTAATTAGATCAGTAGTTAAATATTAATATTTAAAATATTGAGGGGGTACCACTGAGGGTTAGAATGTGGTTTAATTTTTAACCCAGGACTTTCATATCTCCTCTTGAGACAAAGCAGCATTCTTCAGCTTATTTTTACTATCTTTGAAGAAACTGAAATCACTTTGAATAATCACCGTGAACCGTTTGTTTATGAAATATTGTTTGTCATGAGTTGTTATCATGACTGGCAAATATTCGAATGTATTGTATTTTATTAGTCCTCAAAAATGCCTTGAAATAGGTGCAAAATACCAGATGTGGTTCATATAACATGTCACTATTAATTAGGTGGAAAATTCCTGCGGAGCAGCTTATTATCAGCAAAATAAATGGTTTTCATTAACTAGTAATTAACCTGGCTACATTATGAAGGTCAAAAATTAGTCTATGGTATACAACAACTTACCTACATGTTTCCAAAGAGAAATTTATCAATCTAAATACTCTCCTGATAATACAAATAATGACAGAGGCAGAATCACATAGGTCAGTAAACAACAATGGCAAAATTTCAAATGGAATAGAGTTACATATAGTCAGAAGAAAATGAGCTTTTATTGTGTATCTTGCATTATTACTTACGTCATTATCTTATTTTAGTTTTAGAAAGGTAAAAGAGAATTCTATTATTCCCAAGTTTTATCCAAGGAATTAGAGGTCTAGAAATGTCATTCTTCCTATGTCATAAATAATATAATAAATAGGTGGGAAGTGATCCATTTTGGTGGTTTACTAGCTCCCAAATGTGCACTGCCCTTGTAGCAGGGAAAAAATAATTAAAAAAGAAATCAAAGGAAAGACTGGTATATAAGTACTTAAGTCATAGATTAAACAATGAATTTATGAGCAAAATAATTAATGTATTTATTAATGAATAAGTAGACAAGAATACTTTTTCACAAACAATTTGACTGCTAATTCCGTGCATATAAAATTTGAGAGAATGGAAATTATAGAGGTGGGAAAAGTAACAAATAGTGGAATAGACGGAATGAATTAATGCTGTGGTGTTGCAGCTAATATTAGAAAAGTGAACATTTGGGTATTGCTTTTAAGATTTAATTAAAAATGATGACTATATGTTGACTCAATATATTTAATTTTTAAAATTTTATTAATGTTTATTTATTTTTGAGAGAGAAACTGAGAGAGAGGGGAAGGGGCAGAGTGAGAGGGAGACAGAGAATCCCAAGTAGGGTCCATGAGATCACGACCTTGGCTGAAGTGGGGCATTTAACCCACTGAGCCACCCAGGCGCCCCAGACTCAACATATCTATATATTGCAATATGATCACCAGCTTAGCATTGGCTGAAACCTCTATCATGTCACATGAGTATCATTTCTTTGTTGTAGCAGGAACAATCAAACCCTAGCCTCTTAGCAAATTTGAGGTTTATAATACAGTAATTTTGACTAGAATCACTACGCTATATATTTTGTACTCTTTACACTTTCACAATGTTAGACATTAATTATATCTCACCAAAATAAGAAAAAAAAAGAATTCCCACTAAATCCACTTAGAAAGCAATTCTCTCTTTGTAAATAAAACATAACAATTCCTGGAAAAAATGATGAAATTGTAATTTTGGCAAGGGAAGGGCAACAGGCTGAATATAATTTCTATCACCCTCATTTGGAGAGAGTCTCTCAGCTTAATACTTTCTAAAGAATTAACATTTTAAATAAAAGAATATGGCCGTAAATAAGCGTATGGCTTATTGGCTTATTTGTTGAGAACATAGAAAATATGCCTATCTATTAGTTTGGAGTAGAATGTTTTCATGATGTCAATGAAAAATACTACCTCCAACATTTTACATTTATTATTTGGAGGAAAGAAATTAGGATGGAGGGATTAGTTCTTTTCTATAAGGTTAAGAAGAGTACAAAGTGTCTTCACTGGCAAGGAGAGAAATCCAATAATTCCAGTACCTATAGTACCAGGATGTATGGGCTATCCAGCTGTGTCTTAGTGTATGGAGGAAGGTGATAGCATTTTTATGACTTTATTTTTATGTGTGTTTGTGCCTATAATAGAAGCAGAGGGAGTGGCAGCTGCAGAAATAATAAGCCGACAGAGATGCAGCCCATATTTGGAGTCTTCATCCTCTGGGGTCATGATATTGAGGTCATTTAGCATCAACAGGACCAGTTGCACAGGACGTTAATGTGTGGCCATGGCGGCACACAGCAAGAACACCCAGGCTGGAGACTGGTGCCTCCTCCTTCCTGAGAACCCACAAGACTCATGGAGAGGCAACGAAGGAAGCATGTTGGTGCAAAATTTAAGGGCATGTCAATACTCCAGCAGTCAAGACAAATGATATTTTAATGCACACACACACACACACACACCCCAACACAAGGAGTGTAGATAAATCAAAATATCAAGAATTTTAACATTGAAGATAATGGATCTTTTAATAAAATCAAAGAAAAATGTAAAAGGTAACTGCTGGCTACTATTTTTTAAATGGTCTGAAAAACATTTCCTTTAGGAGAAATGACACTGTATAGAGTCTCTTTAATATATGTTTCATAATGTCAGTGGTCCAATCTGCATTAGCGTTCTCCAGAGACCTGTAAGATATATAGTGATAAACAAGGGGATATTTGTTATGGGCATTGACTCAGTCAGTTATGGAGGCTGAGAAGTTCTGTGATGGGCCAGTTGCAAACTGGAAAACTAGGAAAACCAGTGATGTAATTCGGTCTGCGTCCCAAAGGGCCCAAGAACCAGGTGAGCTGAGTGTAACTCCCAGTTCAAGGTCAAAGGCATGAGAAGGGGTCTGCTGGTCTGGTGTGAGTTCCTAGTGCAGTGGCTTGCGAACCAGGAGCCCCACTGCCCAAGGGGCAGAGAAGATGAATATCCCAGCTCAAGAAAAAGGAGAAACAATGTGTCCTTTCTGTTCTAGTTGGGCCTTCGGCTGACGGGATGGTGCTCCCCCACGTAGGTGAGGGTAGGTCTTCTTCATGCAGATCATTGACTCAAATGCTAATCCCTTCCCTAAACACCTTCAGAGTCACAGCCAGAAATGATGTTTTACCTTGAGCCCAGTCAACCTGCCATACAAAATGGGCTGTCACATTATGCAAGCTCACTAGTCACACGAGCACTAGGAAGAGACGATTTATACCCAGGAGACCAGGCAATCCGTGCAGATCACCCACGAGATGGCCCAGATGTCGGAACTAAGATGAGTTTTCACAACAAATCTATAACTATGCAAAAGAGTGTAAAAAATATAAATAAAGTAGGAAAATAGAGGAAAACTCAGATGTGAAAAGGAAACTACAGAGAGAGGAGAGAGAGAGAGAAGAGAGAGAGAGAGAGAGATTTATTTTAAGGTGTTATCTCACATGTTGTGGGGGTTGTCAAGTCAAGCTCTGTGGAGCAAGTAGGCAGACAGGCTGGGATGTCAGAGAACAGTCAATGTCACAGCCTTGAGTCTGCCATCTCCAGACTGGAGACTGGAGAATTTGAGGCAGGGTTTCTATGTTACACTAGAGTGACAGAGTGGCTCTGGTCCAGGAACCTACCTTTGCTCCTAAGTCCTTTGACTGATTGGATGAGGCCATCCACATTTTGGAGGGTAATTGGCTCTGCTCCAAATCTAGGGATTTAAATGTTAATAACATCTAAAAAAAATACCTATACAACAACATCAAGAATGTGTTTGACCCAAAAACTGACCCCAGGGCCTGGCTCAGTTGATACATAAAATTAGTCATCACAGGGGCGCCTGGGTGGCTTAGTCGGTTGAGCGTCCGACTTTCGCTTAGGTCATGATCTCGTGGTTCGTGGGTTTCGAGCCCTGCGTAGGGCTCTGTGCTGACTGCCAGCTCAGAGCCTGGAGCCTATTTCAGAGTCTGTATCTCCCTCTCTCTCTGACCCTCCCCTGCTTGCGCTGTCTCTCTCTCTCTCTCTCCTAGAAATAAAGAAAAAATATTAAAAAAAAATTAGTCATCACAAAAAGTTGTCCTTTTACATTTTAAAGTATAAATATAAACAATATGCACCAATGGAAATGGGTAAATAAATGACTGCCTGTTAATAGACACTTTTCTGGTACCTCTTCATCAGGGTTCTATTGATTAACAGAAAATTAAGAGACAGAAAAAGTGAAATAGGATAAATGTTATATTTTTAATTGATCATTGTTCTGTGTATTTTAAAGATTTTATTCTTCAAATACATTTAATTGTGAAATCAGTTATTCACATTTTACACATTTTATAGTTTAAAGTGCCAATTATTTGACGTGTTGCACATACCTTAAATATCACTTGCTCTCAGGTATCCAACTTTCTTTTTTTTTTAATTTAAAAAATTTTTAATGTTTATTTATTTTTGAGAAAGAGACAGAGCATGAGCAGGGAAGGGGCAGACAGAGAGAGAGGGAGACACAGAATCTAAAGGAGGCTCCAGGCTCTGAGCTGTCAGCACAGAGCCCGAAATGGGGCTCGAACCCACAGGCTGTGAGATCATGACCGGAGCTGAAGTTAGATACTTAACCTCCTGAGCAATGCCCCATCTTTTTTTTTTTTTTAAATTTATTAATTTATTGGGAGGGAAGAAAGAAAGAGAGAAAGAGAGAGAGAGAGAGACTGAGGGAGAGGCAGAGAGAAAGAGAGGGAGAGAGAGAATCCCAAGCAGGCTCTGCATTGTCAGTGCAGAGCTGGACGCAGGGCTCGATGTCACAGATCATGAGATCATGACCTGAGCCAAAAAGTCAGATGCTCAATTGACTGAGCCACCCAGGCACCCCCAAATACATAATTTTAAGTGAATAAAAAGCATTGTTGCAAAATGATCTGACAGTGTTATATTCCTCCTGTCAATATTAGTAACAATATATTTATAGTAACAATATATATCATATATGTGTTATATACAAAACCATAAGTGGAGAGACATGCATTCACTCAGCATCTCTGGCCAAAGATAGGAAGAATGTGATGGGTGTGGGGATAGAATTTCTGCAGTAAATCTATAAAGCTTTTTTATAGGAGGTGGAAAATGCCTGGGAATACACATTATACTAATTAAATCTGGGTGACGATTACATGCATCTCTGCTCTATTAATATCTTTATGTTTTTATCTTTGCAGAAAATCACAGTTAAGAAAACAACAAAAGAAGATGATATTAAGTTGAAATAAGCAGAGATGACAGAACAGAATCATAGCTGCTAATTAGAGATATTTGAATCCAATTGGATCTTTCACAAAGGAAATCAGCAACAGAGAATTCTATTTTAGTTAAAATCAACTCTTGCTTCCTCCCTGAAAAGTGCATATTTTGTTATCTACGAAGACTCCTTGAGCTTTCCAAAGAGAAGAGCTATGAATGCTACAGAGTAAATAAGATCCTTTGAAAATCTTAAAGTCTAACTGGTGTACTTTATGACACAAAGTGAATGTGTTACAGTGAATAATAATGACAAATTAGTGACCAGTGTGCATCCCACGATTCCATAGTGCATTCAAGGGCATGTTAATGTGTAACCCAATGTTTATCCTTATTTAAAATTCAAATAGTCACACGTATATTAGAAATTGGTAATGTTGTTTCAAAAACCCTACAGTGGAAGGTACAGGCTTCCAGAAGAAAAGAACAAAAACAAGAACATTGTGTGTTTCAAATGGTATGGTTCACAGATTTATAGAAAAGGGCTGTTTCTAATCTTGAGAAGAAGAAGAATCCAATGAAAGGATTTCTTTTTTTTTTTTAATGTTTTATTTATTTCTAGGAGAGAGAGAGAGACAGCGTGAGCAGGGGAGGGTCAGAGAGAGAGGGAGTTACGGACTGAAACAGGCTCCAGGCTCTGAGCTGGCAGTCAGCACAGAGCCCGACGCGGGGCTCGAACCCACGAACCGCGAGATCATGACCTAAGCGAAAGTCGGACGCTTAACCGACTAAGCCACCCAGGCGCCCCTCAATGAAAGTGTTTCTAATGCAGCAGAGCTGTTTAGAGCCCAGTGCATCCCTAGGAGATAGTGAAATTCTATAAACTGGAAGAAAAAACCAACAGTAATGACATGGATGAGATCTTGCAGCTTGCCTGTATCGAGTTGCCTATAGAGAATGAGAATTGAAGCCTTATTTCTCCTGCAAACATATACTTTAAAAATGGGATTACTTAATAGCTCCCTGCTGCCTTTATTGGAAAGGCAGTTAGAAATCATACAAGTTTCACTTCGTATTTCATCTCTCATGCTACATTTAATAACATAATCTCAAATAAGGCCACATGGTGAGGCATAATTCTGCTGCTCATAATAAAAATAAAGTGCCATTTTCAGAAGATATTTAGAACACACAGTAAAATTGTTTGCACATACCCAAAGTTGGCTCTGTGTTTGTCACTAGCATATAGAGTCGGCAAAGCTCAAGTTATCATCAAAAAGGTGCAATTATTGGGGAAAAAAAGATGTTTGTAGACAAGAGAGATTACTTGGAAATGCTATTAATGTAAATATTCTATTAATAAAAGTTAACTGAAGAATCATAATTTATTTGTGTTTTCTGTATATGCAAAATGCCTCACTGGATTAGAATAATAGAATGTAGAAATGGAGAGAGAAAAATTGACAATAAACTAATAATTGGATTTTTTCCAGCTGCTTTGGCACATCTTTCCAGAATATTTTTATAGTCCTAGAATATTCAGTAAAAAAAAGAAACCTCTAGGAAATTATGCATGAGTTCATAATCACAAATGGCTTTTGTAAAATATTTATAATGTGCTCTCCTTTAATTTTCAGACCAGAATATTAGATTTAATACCATCTGTCCATGTTTTTGATTTGTAGATGAGGAAACTGAGGTCCAAAGAAGAAGCCCATTGTCACAGCTATTGGAAGGGGCACCAAGAGGAGAAAAATCTCAGGTTTGTGTTCATTCTATACCCGAACATTTTTTCTTCTTAAGAAACGTAAAAGAGAAACAAGTCAATGGAGTGAACCAGGTATAAAGCGCCATTAAAAAACAAACAGTAACTCTACTAGTAATGTAGTTGTTACATAACAAGAAAGTGAAGTTTTCATGTCAAATCATCATCGTAGAAGAAGATTAGAAAAGGACTTTGGCAGTCAGAGACAAGGACAGGGAGAGTTCTGGAAAGATTGTTCTTTAGTTGTGTTTAAGAACAATTTATAAAAGCTTGTACGTAAAACGCAGTTTTTGCAGAGAATTGTGCTAGTCGCTGAGAATACAAAGAGGAATCAAGCGTTCCCTGCTTTGAAGGTTGTCAACGGCTTTTGTGGCAGAGAAGGATACGTCAAAATACAGTAAGAACAATGAGGAAGCTTGTAGAAATTGTCATGGGACATCTTATCACATGTGGAGCTCAAGGAAGACTTCACAGAGTAAACAACCCAGTAGTTCTGATAGGTGGGTCCAGTTAGCAAAGTGGGAGCCTATTGAGGCTCAGGGCAGGGAAGGGTATAGAGATGGAAAACGGAGGTCAGAGGAGAGAGAGGGCAGAGAAGGAGAGAGAGAGAAAGAGAGAGAGAGAGAGAGATGGAGCAGGTGCTGACCAGCAGCGGGGGAGGAGCAAGGCGCAGGGAGGGAAAGACGGTGAGGGGCCAGGCTGGACTGGCAGGCAGGGCCCTCGCCTCCTCTGCTGTGTGCTCCACGACCACTCTGTCTGCGGGCGGTGCTCCCCACACTGGGCACACGTGGGAAGGATACGACAAGCCTCCTCTGTCACCTTCCGAACGCTGCTGTGTATTAAAGACGGGAGTTTAGCCTGTGAACCCTGGACAGGGACTGAGGGATTCTGAGTGGGCCAGTTACTTGATCAGGTTTGGGTTTCGGAAAGCTCATTCTGGGAGCACATGGGTGGCTCAGTCCTCTGAGCCTTTGACTTTGGCTCAGGTCATGATATCATGGTTCGTTGGGTTCAAGCCCCGCATTGGGCTCTGTGCTGATAGCTCAGAACCTGGAGCCTGCTTCGGATTCTCTGTGTGTGTGTGTGTCTCTCTCTCTCTGCCCCTCCCCTACTCATGCTCGCTCACTCGGTCTCTCTCTCTCTTTCTCTCTCAAAAATAAATACTAAACAAAGAAAAAAGAAAAAAAAGCAAGCTGATTTGGGCATTTCTGACGAGGGTAAACTGAAGAGGGTGATATTCAGAGCAGAAGAACTTATTTTTCTCAGACTGAGAATTTCTTTTTCGAAGTAGTTTCATAGTCCAGGAAATCTGACAGCGTCTGGAACACAGGAAGTGCAGGCGGGTTGTCATTTCTGTCCCCTCCTGCACTCATCCCCCACACCCCCAAAACCCCTCCTGAATCGAAGGAGAAACCTTCCTAATCGTTCTCTAAGAAGGGGCGGAAAAGACTGAAAATAGTTTCCTAAATGGCAAAAAAAGATGCTGCATATCAGAAAAGAGATAAACAGAGCTGTGTCTCCATCAGCTCTGGTTCTAAGAAATGTCGTGTTGATCACAGGAGTCTTTGGAAATGTCACTGCCTTGTCCTCCTGAAACATCAGTGTCCCGTGCAGCCTTCAGGGGAGGGATTCATCCTCCCGTCTGCTCTCACAGAGCTGGATAATTTGAACTCCTGTCTCTGAATTTGAACTTGCCCAGGATGATTCCCCTCTTCCTTCTCCTTTGGCTTCTCTGTTGTTTACTCAAAACCCAGCATATTGTTTACTCAAAAACCAGAATAGATGCTTTGCTGCCTTTTTCACCTAGCTTTTCCTAATGTCTTTAGTCCTTTCTCTGAACTTCTATTTCTTACTGTTCAAATGCTTTCAGGTTTTTTTCTTCATTTACCATTTTATAATTCTAGAATGTATTACAGTGGCTCAAATATAATAATTACTAGTAATATTTGTAGGAAATTAAGGGTATGAAAAAGAAAAATAGGTTTGGTCCAGTTGCTAAGCACAGGCTCACTTTAATTCTGAATTTGTTTATTTGAAGATTTTCTTGAGTACACTATGAGAAATGCATGTCTTAACCATAGCATCGCAATACTAAATGCATGACTGGTACATAGAGCAGCCCATGATACTACAATTAGAGATTATCTTGTTGGAAAACGGAGATGAGATATATGTCATGTGCCAAATGAATTAAAATTAAAGAGAATATTTTTACTTTTATTTTTTAAGTTAAACTGAGAATATTTTTATTTTTGAAAAAATAGAAGAGAAAACTGAATTCTTCATGTTAGAAAAGAATTGTGTTGTTCACAAATACAGTTGATGATCTTTAAGATAAAATATTGTGCCTGATTTTTATTTTGAAGATATAAATTTAAATTGAAGATATGAAATTAAATAGAACGTTTTTAATTTTTTTTTTTTTGAGAGAGAGAGAGAGAGAGCGTGAGCAGGGGAGGGGCAGAGAGGGAGGGAGAGTGAGACAGAATCCCAAATAGTCTCAGTCCACCCTGTCAGCACAGAGCCTGAGGTAGGGCTCCATCTTACCACCATGAGATCACAACCTGAGCTTTTATCAAGAGTCTGATGCTTAACCGACTGAGCCACTCAGGCGCCCCTAAATCTATCTAAAAAAATTTTAAAAACTTTTATTTTAAGTAATTCATAAATAACTGCAGATATTTTTCTTTCAACACATATCTCCATGGCATTGATGTAGGGAAACGGAAGGGAGTCCATTTTAGAAAGGCTCCATCTCTACTGTTTCTTTACGGGTCCCCATTTCCTCATGTCCTGTATTTCACCTTGCATCTGAGTAAACTAAGGAAGCTATGTTCCCACTCCAAGGGGGAGACAAGAAAGTTAATCATTCTCCGAGTTTCATCCTTGGCCCCCATACACCTGATAACATCTAAGAACAAAGCTCTGTCCATAATATTGTCAATACTCCTACCTTCAGTGATTTCTGGAATAACACCTCTTCACCTGACACTTACCTTTGATCAGATCCTACCCTGGATTCCTGAAGGAACACATACCCTGAACTCCTTTCCAATATAAGCCTCTAACCCCAACCAATGGGGAGGCTCACTTCTCTTTTTCCAAGTCTCCCAGACACCCTGTCTGCTGTACTCTCTCACTTAACTGACTCAGTGAACTCCGCTCTTATTTCCTCCTGGCTCCTGTTTGACTTCTATCAGGTGAAGCCAAGGACCCTCTTGGCTGGTCCTACGGAATGCCCTCTGGCCTGCCTACATCAGCACTCACAGGAAAGATTACCCACATTTGAATAACTGAAAGACAGCCAGCGATACTGAGCCACAGAGAGGCAATGCTAAAAATGTAGGCAGAGATGTAATCGTGTTTGGTCTCCAAGGCTTTGTGAAATATTTTTATGTTCATCCTCTTGGTGATAAGGTGTTTTTTTTTTTCTGATGTCTAACATTTAATATCTGTGTAATCTTATGCGAGCTAATTAGCCTATATAAAACTCAGTGTAATCAGAGGGTTGCTGGGAAGAGCAAATGAGATCATGTATATTACTTAGGCAAAATGCTTTGCACATAGCATTCAGTAAGTGTCAACTACTGATCTTACAAATACGTTGCATGGTGCCCCATGCAGACAGAAGGGATAGGAAGACATTGATGATAAAGGGTAGCCTCTTCTATGTATTGTGATTACTTGAGAATATTCTTTGACTTAAAATATTCTCTCTCTAGTCAGATTCCCTCATCTTTCTGACTAAACATAGATCCAGGCAATACCCCATTGCGATACGAGGAGTCCAGGCAACTCCAGCCCACTCTCTCCGGCAATAGCGGTCTCTTTTCTTTTACGCGCCAATTACTGTAGGCTCTGAGCTTCTTGCACAAAGGCTAAGATCCTTACTCATCTTTGTTGCATGAAACCTAGAGTTAGTGGGAAGATTTTGTCCCCAGTCTTGGCTGGAGCTCCAGTATGAAATCTGCCCGCATTTTCCTCCTTTATGCCATTGGAGGAATAGACCAAACGTGTATTCTCCAAGCAATGCCTGCATTCATTTTCCTCTGGGGAGCAAGGGGCTCCCAGGACTTGGACATCCCTCTTCCATAAGGGGTCCTCCTCTGCCACTTGGTGGGTAAGCTCCTCACGTGATGATTCTATGGGCAGCCTTTCTGCCAGCCCCCTAAACCCCAATCTCCAACGGAGCCTTGATAAGTTAGAGGGCTGATGTCTTAGCCATGACTTGATGCACTTTTTTATTTCTTAATTTGTTTGGAACCAAGGAGGGGGAATGCTATTTACTGGCCTGCTCGAGGCCACAGCCCTTAGTGAAAAATAGGTATTCGCTAGATTTTTGCTGAATGAATGGAGATAGCACTTAATCAAACTCAATAGAAAAGAAAATTTAATTAGCCTTAAAGTCTCATAAGTGCAGCTATGCTTTAAAAATCCTGTGCTTGCAAAAGCTGTTGATTTAATAAATTATTTGCCAAGGAATGAGCTCTGTGAATATTTATCTCTTCAATATTATGTAGCAGGCATATTAGTTAGTAAAAAATAGACCACACACATTCAGTGGCAAACAGTACCGTTAATCTTGAGATTTAAAATGATTATAATCATAAGTGTAGGCAACTAGGAAAATCTATATGTTAGATTGGAAAGGGAAAAAATGATGCCAATATCAGCATAAACCAATTGTAAGGTGATTTCTTGTCTCTACTATCATAAAATCTTTCGTGCCTCACCGTCCCAAAAGATCACTTTTAACCACAGTTGGTATTGCTTACACATTCATTTTTAGGATAACCTAAAAGTTCATTTCATTTTCATGGCTGAGTAAATTTGGTGGCTATTTCTATTCACCCACCACTGTCATTTACTGTTAGGATGTGCATGAGCTTAGTGGATGCTGTTAGAGTCAAATTTCTGTCACATGAACACTTTGAAGAAGGTTGAAGGCACACCGAAGTGTTGCCTTTTCCTAAGGCACAAGTTAGAAAGTTGTTAGTTACCTCTCAAATAACACATTTAATTTCTACAGCCTTTTTGTTTGAGAAAACAAAGTGAGGTGCTAAGTTGAAACTGTTTAAGAAAATAATAGTCACATGAACTGTATTTCACACTTAGGTCAAATTCAAATTTTCATATACAACTAAGTGTGAAAATGCCTTGTGAATTTCTCAGTCTGACTCTGGGTGGATTTCATTAATTGTGTGCTGTTCTTCTCAGATACTTGTGTGGGCTTCTCAGCAACAATAACTACACACACACACACACACACACACACACACACACACATACACACTTCCACAGATGTCCTATGGACTGAATTTATATAACTCTTTCTCTTCACTATTTGCTTTTATAGAAATCTTCACACATACTTTTGGTACTTAGCTTCCAAAAGATCTTTGTAGCCTTTCTAGCCTGAAAGACGGAGGGGAAGTGTGATTACCAGACTACACGCCCAAATCTAGAATAAAGCAGAAAGCTCTAAAGTAATCCAAATAGTTAAGAACACTTTGCACCTAAAGAAGTACATACTAGGGGTGCCTGGGTGGCTTAGTCAGTTAAGCGTCCGACTTTCGCTTAGGTCATGATCTCGCGGTTCGTGGGTTCGAGCCCCGCGTCGGGCTCTGTGCTGACTGCCAGCTCAGAGCCTGGAGCCTGTTTCAGTCTGTGATTCCCTCTCTCTCTGACCCTCCCCTGCTCACGCTCTCTCTCTCTCTCTCCTAGAAATAAATAAAACATTAAAAAAAAATTAAAAAAAAAAAGAAGTACATACTATTTGAATGAGAATTATGTTTCAGATAAATGTTTCCAGCCATGTATATGATTGGATACTTTGACCTTTGGAAGGCTTCTTTGTGGTAAGAAGGTTTCAGTTACTGTCTGTATGTCTGTACAATCAAAAATAGTGCATGTATTCAGCTTTTACAGGCTAACTGGAGGTCATTTTTATATTGCCCCCAAACTTACACATTTTCCTCACCAGAATCATGTCCTGGAACTGGCAGATCACCAAAGACAATCATATTAAACTCATAAGACAGTTTTGTGGCTTAAAGTATTTAAATTCTCCAGAATTACTATATAACCAACTCCTCATTTTTCCCAAATGGCTTGAACTCAGGCTGTTTTTCAAGGAATGTTCTCTTACGACTCTTAAGTGCAGTTTCTCAGATCACCAGGGGAAAGATCAACATTTGAGTCTGTGAAAATGTTCCCTATCAACACAGGAACCCAACCAACTCCCAGATTGTTCATGAAAAGCAAGCAGAGTCAAGGTCAGTGACAAGAGTCCAACCCATTTTTTGTTGAGGTCGTTGCTGGTTTCATTCATTCATTAAACAAATATGCATTCAGAATTATGGTCTAGGTGCTCCAATAGCCACTGAGTGGTTTTTTCATGCAATGTAGATGAATTCTAAAATGCAGCCATATGTATTCTGTCTTGCCGGTGTAGACATGTTAAACCACAAAGTGTATTGTATCCAAACCTGTCCTTTGAGAACCCCTCACTTCCTCTTCTGCACTGACATTGTGTGGGTATATGTGTGTGTGTATGTGTGTGTGTGTGTGTGTGTGTGTGTGTGTGTAAGCTAAAGATATGCCCAACATTCAGTCAGCGACCAACATGTAATAGTTACAAAGAAAATGTGTAGAACAAGAATGAATAACTTCATTTGGCTAATTAATAAAATATATAAGTCTCCTTGAATTTTAGAGATAGATGTGATGTTACCCTAAAAATCTCCTAGATTTATTAGAATTTCAATGTTTTGTAGTAATACATTTTAAAAATGAGTAGAGCTGATTTTCAGAGTAAATTATATACTTATCTGTCCCTAAAAGACTGGACTTCATGTTTCCTATAATTCAATACAAATAATAATTAACAGTGTTTAATTAAAACATCTAGCAAAGTCATCAAATAGTGTCCTAGAGAACTTTATGAATGCTTTAATTTGCATTCTATTAATATTTAAACTGGTACAAATCAATTGCAGGTGTTGATATGGAAACTTATTTCAAGGCAACAGAGCTCAGCTTTAAAGCAACAAAACCCCCAAACACAGTGGCCATCCCCCTTTCCCTCTATGTCCCAAGAGATGCAGAAAATTAGGGAATTAAAAAGGAAACAGCCAAGCAGAAACTCTGCATAAAATGATACACCCCAAACTCTGACCAATGTTCCTTTTGAGGTGTATATAACCCATGTATTTTAAATTGCCATGTTTCCTCTCTTTCTCTCTCTGTAACAATTCTAATTTAATGGTAACATGCGGCATTTTAAACAATAGTTATGGCTTTGTTTTAAATTCTTTTATTATGGTTAATGTGTCCTCTCTTGGATGCGGGCAGAGAGCAGAGGGGAGATCAAAAGGTATTTAGTGTCTGATTAATAGAGACAGAAATTAGTCTTAGTCAATTATCAGGATGGCACTCTTAAATTTATGAAAATGGCATATGCTGCATTTTGAAAACAATTATTCTTGAAATTCTTTAAATGTGTAGCAGTTCTAGCTAATTAAACTTTTAAATGTAGTTTTGTGAAAACAAATAAATAAAAATTAGGAATTATATTGGAAAAGAGTTCTTGGAGTGATCTATTTGTTATTTTGTGGGGGTGGGGAGAGTTCCTAACATAATAAACTGAAGATGCAAGAGTCATATTTGTGTCCCTTTTAACAATATGAAGCAAGGCCATTATCTTAAAACACTGCTCTTCATAAAAACATCCACACGTCTTCCAGAGAGATGTCGACATATATGTGACATATACATACACGTACTCACATATACATGATTCATTTACTTATTTAGTCATTCAAACAATATTTATTGAATGCTGACTTGCAGCCAGTGATGGTTATGATCACTCGCCAAAAACAGACATGTTCTCCTTTGTGGACTTTACAATCTGGTGAGCAAGGCTGTGGGAGGTATAGAAGTCATGACTTATCTTTTTTTTTTTTTTCTGAAACCCCAAAACAAAATGCTTCTGGATACCAGGTCCCTTTCCTGATCATTCTGGGTCAGGCTATACCTCTACACATAATTAGTTTTTCTCAAATGATTTTTTCTTAATATGCCTGTGTTTAATTTTTTAACTTCTTTCTTTTCTGCATAGCCTGACATCCGAATTTTATTTTTCTGATATTTAACATCTTTCCAAATCTCAGGGACCTACCTGTTCTCAGACTTCTCTCCTTCCTAACTTTTTCTCTATTTCAACTTCTTTATAGGACTTAACACCATCAGAAATTATTTTATTTATTAGGATGAGGCTCTTAAGGGCAAGGACCTGATTGATCATTTTCATCCACCACTTCCCAGCATCTAAAACAGGATCAGGCAGATAAATAAGGCTCTTTCTACTTTCTAAAATCTGTTCTGTAAGTGGCTAATTGTTCTGGAAAATGCCTTACATTTTATTAATGTCATGGGTGGCTCTGTGTCATTGACAATTATGGCCATCAAGTGTAGTGGGCTTCGATTCGGGAGCATGAGATTGTAGATGTTTTTAAGTATTCCATTCAATAAAATTTAATATATAAAGAAATGGGTGGTTAAGGCTTAAGGGATTATAAAGTACTACATTGATAAAACAAAACATAATAAGGAACAATGAAACATCGTTAACAGTCACAGATAGCAAAGATGAGCTGCAGTAGCAGTAACACATTACTGCCAAGGAGAACAACTCTTTTCTGGACATACTCGATTTGCCGGTTATTTGTCGCGTCTCAGCTCTAAATACCCCCTTCTTGGTCCTACTTTGTGGTACAAGACGTGGATTTTGCAAACTAGATTTTTCCTTCGCCTGCTGGCTCCTTGTAAATGCCTAAAGGTGTTCCTCTGGGGAAACGGTAGAGAAGGAGGCGGAAGGAAAGGCTTTATTTCTTCCTGCTTTGCTTTTGCTTTTGCTTTATCCCTTGTTGGCGGAAGGACTGTTGGGTGGTGTGGTCTCTCGGTGTCCCTGTGGCATTGGGCTGCTCTGGGGACAGCCGCCAGCCATTGGTTCAATACCCCGAAAGTGGGTGGTGTGTTCTTATAGCAGCCACAGCACCTCCCGATGTGGGACATTCAAGCATCTAAATCTCCACCTGGAGGGGCCCCCTCTCAGTTTCTCAGAATTTTCCTTGTTCACATTTGCCCCTGGTGTGAAGTAGGACCTCTTGCTGGTCTTATGCCCAGTAGCAATTCTGAGTTAGAACCAGCGTTTTGTTTATTTGTCTAACCCCACTGGCATTAGACTCCCAAACTAAATGGTGGAAATGGCAGGTTTTTCCCAAGCAGTAAATTAAGAAAGATTCAGCATTTGTCACTTGTTAATCCTGTGACCACATAAGCAACATGGCGTATCTGCCTTCCCTTCCTGCTCACAGTCTGCTTCTGATGAGGTGAAGGCTGAGGTCCAGCCATGGTCTGACCTTGTCTGAAACTTCCTCAGGATTCTTTTTCAAATAAGAGGACAGCATTTTTCTGAGTCCCATTAATTAATGCATTCTGAAAAATTTGTCAAAGACTTTTCGTTCAGATTAATTCTCCTTAAGAACTTCTAGCACTTTACATCTTGGAAGCCAAAGACTGGGGAGAGAGCTTTTTATGATAATATAGCAAGGACAGAAACTAAGAAACTGGATAGCTTTCTTCATCTTCTTCCTTTTTTTTTTAAATTGCATTCAGACCATAAGACTATATTTTTAATTAGAAGGGAATACAAAGCACAGCTATGGAATTCCTGATACAAGTCAATGTTGATCAAGCAAGAGCTTGAAAAATGCCCAAGAGTCAGTCCTACTGTAGAGAAGGTTTTATATTTACATCTTCATACTTACAGCTGGCAGAAGATTAATAGGAAATAACTGCCAACCACTTCTAGGATGGAGAAGCACCACTAAGGAGGCAAAATACCATATGCCTTCCAATACTCAGGTACTAGGAGGACATTAGGGGTGTGATTAAGGGGCAGCCACAAGGCGTCCAGGTGGGGATGGTATATGGCACATTTCCTGCCTAACTGTGCGTCTCCATGCTCTTGTCGGCTAACATCACCAATGCAGTTTTACTGCCACTTGCTAATGTACAAATATGGATTTGTTATTTAAGTAAACTCTCAATTTGAATCCTTTATTACTTATTGTAATGAATCCTTGATGACTTACTTCATTACTCATCATCATAAAAAATTACATTACGGGATATGAATATAAAGAGATTCATAAATTTAAAAAAGCTTTAAAAATAATCATAACAGCTAATATTTATTGAAATTTTTCCAAGTGTTAGTTACCAATCTAATTTCTTTAAATATATAAACCTATTTAATTTTCATGAGTGCTGCTACTATCTTGAAGGTAAAAAAAACTAAAGTAGGTAATTTGCCCATGGTTAACATTTAATAAGTGGAAGAGTTGATATTCAATTCCAGGGATTCTTAAGACTGCATTTCCACTGTATCATCCTCAGTTGTTTAAAAAAAAATTTTTTTTATAGTTTATTTATTTTTGAGACAGAGAGAAACAGAACATGAGTGGAGGAGGGGCAGAGAGAGAGGGAGACACAGATTCTGAAGCAGGCTCCAAGCTCTGAGCTGCCAGCACAGAACCCAATGCGGGGCTTGAACCACAAACTGTGAGATCATGACCTGAGCCGAAGTTGGACATTTAACCTACTGAGCCAGCCAGGCACCCCTTATCATCCCCAGTTTAAGTGTTATAGGTATTTTTATAAATTGTAGCATTTATAAAAACAAAACACATTATATAACCTAATATGCGCAATTTATTATTGGTTCTTAAGTAAAAATGCATTGAAGATAGGATATCCTTGGAGATGGTTTGTAAGACAAATTTTTGATACTTTTTCCTTCCAGAAATGGAGCTTAATTTCTCTATCCTTAAATATCCTTAAGTCACTATAGATACTTCGTGACTTACTTTATTAGGTAGAAATGGCAGAAATGACAGTATGCTACTTCGGAGGTCAGGACAGAAATAGATGGAGGCTTCCATCTTGAGTGTACTCTCTCTCCTTCTCTCTCTCAATCACAACTCAGAGGGAGCCCTGTGGTCTGGAGGAGAGAGCCACATGGCAAGGAGTTGACCCATCTGGTGGCAGCCACATAATTGAGCTTGGAGACAGAACGTCCCTAGCAGAACTCTGAAGTGCTGAGTCTGTGGCTCAGGCCTACTGCTTGCTGACAACCTCGTGGGAATTCTTGAGTCAGTCTCTCACGTCATCTCCCTCTCTATGTCTCATTCTCATAAACTGAGACTGAGAATTCATAAACTGAGTCAAATAATCAATGTTTGATTTCTTTAAGATGATAAAAGAATTGAGATAAAAGAGATAAAAGAATTGAGGCAATTCTTACACAGCAGTGTTCAATAATAACCTTGGTGTAAGATTTAAGATTCACCACAACACAAATAAATAAGTTCATGATTGAATGAATGAGTGAAAGCCTAGGTCATCAGAGATATTAGCTTTTAAATTATTAATACAGAAAATGTGTTTTCTTTATAAATATGTTAATTATATAAATATATTTGAATACATTCCTTATATATACACTTACTTTAAACATTTTCACTACATCTATATGAAATATATATCAGATTATCCCAAAGATCTAAGCTATGCTCCTTAGCATGGTTTCTGTTATCATATGTACTTGAAAATAATAAAACTGAATTACTATATAGACAGTCTCCTAATATTGTTAAAAAACAGCATCTGTTGTTTTGTCACTGACACCAGTCATATTTTTATATCTCAGAAGACACAAGAAGGAATTTGGAAAATTCCTACTCTGTATTAACTTTTGACTGATGAGGATGACTAACTAACCTGATGATGTAACTTTGTTGACTAATTTATTGATGATGCCAACTAGTAAATAACTTAATCCATGTAAAGTTCTATGCTATGGACTGAGGTGCATCCTCTCAAAACTTCTGTGTTGGAGCCTAAACCCCCCAATGTGATGGTGTTTGTAGATGAGGCCTTTGGGAGAATATTAAGTTACATTAAGTCATGAGACTATGGCTCTCATGACAGATGGAATTAGTGCTCTTATGAGAAGACAAATTAGAAGGCTTATTTTCTCTCTTTTTTTTTAATATTTATTTATTTATTTCTAGGAGAGAGAGAGACAGCATGAGCAGGGGAGGGTCAGAGAGAGAGGGAGTCACAGACTGAAACAGGCTCCAGGCTCTGAGCTGGCAGTCAGCACAGAGCCCGACGCGGGGCTCGAACCCACGAACCACGAGATCATGACCTAAGCGAAAGTTGGATGCTTAACCGACTAAGCCACCCAGGCGCCCCTATATTCTCCCTCTTTCTCACTCTCTCTGTCTTTCCCTCCCTGACCCCCTGACACCCTCCCCCCAATCCATGAGAGGGAAAAACAAGAAGGTGGCCATCCCAAAGTAGAAAAAGAGCTCTCAGCAGAACCCAACCAGACTGGAACCCCGTTCTCAGATTTCCAGACTCCCAAACCATGACAGAATAAAGTCCTGCTCTCTAAGCCACCCAGTCTATAGAATTCTGTCATGGCAGCCTAAGATAAGATACTCTAAACACAACTATTGACACACGTTAATTTAAGTGATATTACGCATTATTGCTACTAACAGTATTCATATTAGTAATAGAATTAGTAGTAATAGTCGTATCATTCTTATTTTTATATACCGTTCTCCCACTGATGGAAATTCCAAGAGAAGAATAGTTGTCAAATATGTTATATCCCAACCTCTCTCTCAGGGTTTGTTTCTCTTTTTCCAAGTTTCACAGTTCTGCTGATGTATACGCTTGCTTCCATAACAGGACACACCCTTGTGATTGGCTCCCTTCCTTCCTATGAATCTCTGCTTATCTGTAATATTATCAGAAAAGACTCAGAAAATGAAACACCCACTGCTGCCCCCCACACCAATGTACATACCATATGCCCCTCAGTTTCTTTTCTCTCTTTATAGAAAGGATGATCATTTGAAATATTATATTGATGTGTGTTTATTTTATTCATCTCTCGCAACATGTAGGGCTGGGAGAATCCAGATCATCTCTGTTCATTGCCTCAGTGCTTAAGATATACTTGGAATGCATGACAGCTTTTTGAACTAATAACGTATCTGGAACATCTTTAAATTCAGAACCTAGATCTACGTCATTCATTTTAATGGCTTTGCATTTTATGGATGCATATTCATTTATTTACCTGTTTCCGTGTGGTGGTATTTGCTTTTATTCTTAAGTGTAACTGAATTTCAAATTTTATTTTAATTCATGTTTTCATAGTTAGAAGCGCTTCCCTGACTCAGCCTGCCTCCCAGCTTTGAATTCTCACTTTCCAGAAACACCAACTTTAATTTCTTAGCTTCTTCGTTTGGTATTTATACCCATTTCTCCCCAATAATTTGCTCTTATTGATATTTTTAATTAATAAAAAATTTTAATATTATCATAAAATTCTACACACACACACATTATTCCATTTATTTTGTAGCTGCTTCTCTGAATTTATGGGTAGGAGCAAGCAGAATTCTTGTACTTTTCCCTCACATCAATATGTACATGGGTATATACACATGTAGAAATATATGGGGAAACAAAACATTTTCCTTTCTCTCTATTAACTTTTTATAAGAGGACAAGGAGAAGTACATCCTTCTAAATCATCATAGAGGGAACATTCAAAATTGGCCTTAGAGAAGTTATGTCCATTTACAGAAAACAGGCTCTGCACAGACATTAGCTATCACTTGTCTGGGTCTGACTTAACTGAATAAATACCAAACTCTCTCTCCACATGTCACCCCATAAGATGTGAGGAAGCATTATCTCTGAGAACATGAGGTAAAGATGATATAACGATGCTACTTTAGCCAATCAGTCAAGCTAACGAGTATGCCTCCGAGAAATATAAGAAAAATCAATGCACCTCGTATTTTTATAATGTGTGTGCAGGCCTCGAGTACAGGTGTGTTGCCACACACATTTGTCTTGTACGTACCTTCCCAATTTAAATATTCATGGAACTACAAATACTAGTGTCCTTTGTTTGTCATCATTTGGTGGTGAAGAAGGCTCAGATGCTACCCAACAAAAGGAGAAAGGACTTCCAAGGATAGCATCTGCTTCGTTGGCAAAGCCTGCCCTGTCTCTGAATGTAGCCCTGGAATTGCCATTGGCTTTGGCACTTCTGAGATGGACTGACGTGGTGAAAAAACAATTTTTTTAATTAAAAATACCCACTGAATTGCAGGTCAGGTTCACATTCTGACAAATGTAATTGTCTTTCCAAATAGGTAAGCAGGCCTTCTTTACATTCTTCTGCATCTCACCACAGAGTCAAGCCCTTTATTTGATGTACAGTAATTGGAACAAGACGGACCACAGTTGCCATATTCTTTGCATAGAAATGTGCTGCGTGGGCTTGGTGCCACTCCCCCCCCCCAACCTGGCTTAGCTATCTCTCCAGCTCCATGCTTCCTTTCTTAATTAGAACTCAAATATGCCGACAGTTTTCCTTGCTGTGAGATTGCCTCTCTCTCTCTCTCCTTAGCGTGGGCATCTGCATGTTATTTTATTATAAATAAAATCTTGGATCTCTTACTAAAATACGGTTTTTCTGACAAGGAAATTGCACGCCTATTTAGCAACATATTATCTCACTATTTCAGGTATCTTACTTAATGATATACTCCTATGCATATCCACTGAAAACTGGAGATATGTTTTTCCCCTAATGACAAAATCAAACTTGGAATCTTTATATTCATCTTAGTTTGCATAAATAGAGATTTCATAAACTGGGAATGAGTTAGACATTAGGATAGAAAAAGCAACAACATGTAGCATCAGTGTTTGAGGGTCCTTTAATGTCAGGCGTATGGAGTTAGAAAAAGAAATAGAGAACAGTGGTTACAAACAAAAGTGTACGAGAACCTTTCAGCTCATCAGTATCTAGTAAAAACATTCCAAGAATGATGACATAATAAAAAATCTGAATTCTGGTTTAAACAAGGAACAATACCTTGTATAATGCAGCTGAATAGCTTGGTTGGGACTAAAGGCCCTTTACGGGCACTTGAATCACAATGGGAGTATCAAGGTGGTAAGTAACATATAGCTTGTATGTGGGTCATAGGTTCCTTTTGATGAGTTCTTAGTCATTAGGAACTTCAATATTGAGCTATGTGTTTTCGAAAGAGTATGCACCTTCCCACCAAGATGAACTCGACCTAAGAAAAGCAATCCTACACCTAATTGGAAGTCCACAAGCTTCAGAATAAAGCATTACCTTTGGAAAGTATACTTTTGCTCCACTTTAAAGCAACTCCACACCCAACTCCAGTAGACAGTTCATTGTCTTGACTTATTTTGAGAAAGAGTACAAGTCAAATGCCACCTCACAAATTTTGGGGCAAATGAAGTGGAGGGGAAGCCTGGACTCACGTTTCAGAATTGGTTTTAAGGAGCACAGATTTATTAGGTATAGTTCAATCCATAAGCAGAGGAAGTTCTCGGATCCAATCAGATTTCCATCAATGTGTCAACTGATGAGCTGTCAGGAGCAGCTCTAAGGCACATCATAGCTATGATAACCTAGCAATATTGGACTGAAATTCACTGATGGAAGCTTTCAGTAACTAAAGAGAAATTGAGTAGTATCTTTAAAAAGAAAGACAACTTAGCCTGGTCCTGCTGAAATGCTAGTTACCAGTATTAGGAAAAACACAAATAATGGTCTTCATTAGGCATGGGGACTAGGCACCAAATTGACCTGTTTTCGTTGGTTCTTTAAGAAGAAACTCGGGGCTATCTAAGTTTTTGGAGACTTCACAGAGATGATGTCTCTGAGGGGTACTGTTGTGTCACTAAACTGAGACAATTACACAGGCAAATCTATTCTTTTAAAGTCACATTCCCCTTCTCATTCTGTACTTCAATTCAGGCTGTCTCAACTGTCTGGTTGGATGTCTGGTCTAATGAAACTTGCTTTCAATTAAGTGGCTGGTGACAGCTTGAGAGTCATTGTACTGTGATGCAGAAAATGACCCACTTTTAAATGGGTTAATGATCAAACATTAATGGGAAAACTCACTGGAAACAAGCCAGCTTCTATTTGTACTAGTGACCACTCAGTGGTCAATTGCCTCCTTCCCACCTTTTAAATAGAAAGCTTCTTTTAACACTTACTTCTAAAATGTGTGCCTTCCTGATTATTGCCCATTCCATCTGTGTTTTAAATATTAATTCCTCTACATTTTTTTTTAAAAATTAAGTTTTATTTAGTTCTGAGAGAGAGAGAGAGAGAGAGAGACAGCATGAGCAAGGGAGGTTCAGAGATAGAGGAGACACAAAATCCGAAGCAGGCTCCAGGCTCTGAGCTGGCTGTCAGCACAGAACCCGATGCAGGGCTCGAACCCACAGACCGCAAGATCATGACCTGAGCCGAAGTCGGATGCTTAACCAACTGAGTCGCCCAGATGCCCCATAATTCCTCTACATTTTAAGCCAACCCCCTTGTGCACGCTACTCTCACATGGGTACCTCTCCCTGCCAGAGCTTTTGTGCACTGCCCTGTTGAACAGATAACCTTCTTCACCTTCCTAGATTGACTCCTCTCCACCCTTGCACGTCTGTTCCCTTCCAGCACTTCATTTTTTGGCACACCCACACAGCAGAACCACATTTTGATTCACAGTCTGTTATTCTGTCTTTCAGTTCCAACCATTTGGCTGCACATCTGAATAAGCCTGGGGAAGAAACTTGCCCTGCATTGGTATGACCAGTGCTGAGGGCTCTCACTGGAGATGTGGTTCTCATGTGCACAATGTAAACACCAAAATAAAGCTTTCCTTTGCCACCCTTGTCATATTTTCTAGTTCCGAACATGTTGTTCTACTACACGCCTGCTCCCTTTCTCACCATTTTACTAAAATACCTTTTTTTTGTAAGAGTAAGAGACCTGGTGCAACAGGGAATCAGAGCCCTTGATTGAGGTGGTGGTGAGGGTGGGCTCAGACAGTCAACTGTGTGGAAGCCTTTAAGAGACACGAGATGGGGGAGGGTATAAAAAAAAAAGCATTTCTTAGAGCAAGTGAATAAAAAGAGCACTCTTGTATGATGTCTTTCTAGAATGATATTTAAAATTCTATTGTATGAATGTAATCCCTGACCAGGAAGATTTCCTATTGTACACTGTGTGCAGAAAATCAGCATTACCAGTGACTCCATTCTTCTGCCTGCCTAAAATACAGCAATCTGACTTTCAAATGTAGTTAATTCATTAATACATATGAAAGTGAAAGCAGCGCACATGCTTTCCTTTAATTAAATTCACCATGATACCAAGTGTTTTAATATATAGACTTATGATTTTGTGTTTTTAAAAATCATGCTTGCATGACCTCAAAATCCCAGTTATTTTTCAGTTCCCATTCTGTATGAGAGAAAATTTCCTTACCAGATTTTTGGTTATTTATATCATAGAATAGATATTCAAGATTGGCAAAAGCATGTTAGTAGATCTGAGTCTTCCCCCTCCCCCTCCCCCGATTGATTATTTATTTCTTTGGATTCTGTGGTAATAAATAGACTCAGCTATGCATTCTTAGTTGTAAATATCAGATCTCTATTTTGGCTATTGTAAGCAGAGATGGAATTTATGTTAAGGATATCAGGATGCTCACTGAATCAACATAAAGCTGAAAAACCATGTTCAGAAAAGGGACAAAAAGCAAGCAAACAAGGAAACCACAGTGCACTCATGCTTCCGGTAACATCTGAAGGCATTCATGCTGGCTCGTGGACCCTGTCACACTGCTGCTGAACACAGTCCATGGGCGCTGGGCACGAGTGCATCTGACTGGCAGAGGGCAGAGTATATGGGCCTAGGCCGGCTGCCAGGGTAGAGAGAGCGAGTTACAGTCCATAACGATAAGTGGAAAACCCTTCAGCCAGTAGTCTGCCTGATGTCAAATACCCGCAGGTATGAAAGGAGCTTAGATCATGGAAGATCAACAAAACAAATCACAACCAGTGAATATTTACTAAACAGTAGAAAACCTGAGGGTCTTTCTTTTCTAGCAAATAATAACACAAACCATGCGTTGTCCTGTCTATTGTACACCAAGTGACCAGGGGACTGGTCATCATCCGTGACACTTTACAGAATGATTTCCTAAATAGTGTTTTTGTTAAAAATATCTGCATAATGATTTTGTTCATTCATCTTCAAGAAACTCAACCTAAGGGCCCAGTTGGTTAAGCATCCCACTTTGGCTCAGGTCATGATCTCAGTCCGTGAGTTTGAACCCCACTGAGCTGTCAGCTCAGAGCCTGGAGCCTGCTTTGGATTTTGTGTCTCCCTCTCTCTGCTCTTTTCCTACTCACACCCTGCCTCTCTCTTTCTCAAATATAAACAAACATTTTTTAAAAAACCCTCAACCTAAAACAATACATTAAAATGCTTTCTTTCTGTAGTAAGGAGAATAACGCTAATAGAATGGCCCTAATCTCTATAACCAGTGGCTATTTTACTTTTTCTAAAAAAGGGATTTTATAGACAGGATTAATGTTGAGAACATGGATATGGGAAGATTGCGTGGGTGGGTCAAATCGAATCAGATGCATCCTTGAAAAGCTGTAGTCAGAGCAACGGTGATGATGAATGCAGACTTACTGGCTGGGAAGACAGAGAGAGGTAGCCACTAGCCAAGGAACGCGAGGCAGTCTCTAGAAGTCAAAAAAAGCAAGAAAAAGGATTCTCCCTAGAGCCACCAGGAAACAAAGCAGCCTTGCCAAAAACCTCGAGCGAAGTCCAGGGAGACCCATCAAACTTCTGCCCCCCAAAACAATGAGATAAATTTTTGTGTTAAGATGCTGTTTGTGGTCATTTGTCACATGGTGATTGGTTATGGCAGCAACAGAAAATCAAAGTTGTTCTCTGTGTCAGCAGGTAGTAGGTCTCCTTCCCCTTGCTCTGCACACAGACCAGGTAAGATGAAGGACTGACTCAGTAACAAAATGAAATCAAGCGTTAAGCCACTAGATCAACCTGGTTCTCTTCTTTGCAACAAGTTTGCAAGGGCTCAGTAGAAACGCTCTTATCCTGTGCATGTCTTACTGTGAAATTGTCAGTACTGAGGACTACACATCACACATTAGTAGAGGGATTTCCAGAAACAGACATTTTTGAAGTTGCTTATTAAAAACCCAAAGTTTGTAGGGATTAATGTAAATGTTAGAAGACAAAGGTATTGCCAATATGCACAGTGTGTGTTTTTTTTTTTTTTTGACGTGTGTTTCTATTTGAAAACAACTCATACAGACAAAAGACTTATCTGTAATTGAGGCTAGATTTTTCAATATTCCACTATCCACTCATGTAAAACTTACATCATCCCTTATGTTAGAGTTTTCAAGCATGTGAAATTGAGGGGAAATCTCTACCTAAGAGCGAATGTTGCATTGCAGGTTACTCACTCTTCAAGACAGGCTATCAAAGTAGAAGTAATTCTCTAAAGGTTGAAAGAGGGAATATTAGTGCACACTTCATTTATCAAATCCTGAGGTTGACAGGAAGTTTAATGACAATTTGTTTTCAGGACTTCCCCATATTTGATTATATTATATATTGGTGACTTCACTGTTCAAGGGAAATAAAATATGGATAGTTATTCCTTCCTGATTACCAATCTCGATACTGTAAACTTTATGGGCGGGTTCAAGCTAATGTGATTGTACATGCTGGCATTGTTAACACTTGAGTCCATGGATTTCCGTTATGTTTATGGTAGTTTTATGAGTTTGTAGTAATATGACGATTTCTCAAACACAGAGAAAATACATATGAAAAATACACACACTGGAGTTGTGGGCTTTGCCTCCTCAAAGAAAGATAAACATAGATGAAATGTTGACAGGTCAACTCCATCCTTGATATAAAAAACTAACATTCTAAAAAATCAAATTCCATCTAACAATAGCTCGCTTCATTATAACTGAGACTAAATCTATGGAAATTTAGTAAAATATACCAAAAGAGGACAGTAACAACTGTATTGTTTGATGTACCAAACTGACTTCTACAACTTCGAAATAAATAATAGTTTGACTTATCTATACCACTAGTGTGATTGTCTTTTCCAGATACTTGATTTAAAATAATTTTGAAAGAGTTCATATGTAAATCCTGGCGCCCAATTCTATATTCCTCTGAGGTACAGAATGCCAAGCATTTTATAGCTTCATATTTTAATAGTCTTTTTTTGGAAGTGTGATATATATAGACAGAGCCGACATTGTAGCTGTATAGCTCAAGAATTTTAACCACAAAAACACCATCTGGATCAAGGAATAGAATATTTTCAGCACCATAGACCCTCCCCCAGACCTTCATCCAGTCTTCATTTTCCTCTTTCTTGTCTCCGTAAAGCTACCTACTCTCTGATTTCTAACGTCAGAGATGGAATTTGCTGACCTTGAATTTTGTGTATGTCATATATGCATCCTTTCTCCTATCTGCCATCCTAAACAGAATATGACTTGAGACATCATGTTGTGGCACATAGCAGAAGTTTTAAATTCCATTTTTATTGTAATTATTTCATTTTATGAATATACCAAAATGTATCCACTCATTCTGCCTTGTTAGGCATTGGTTGTCTGTTGTATTCTTAGCTCCTACTTTATAATCTCCTCATTCATGTATGTGTTTTGGTACATCTATATTTCTCTGCGTATATAATCAGGAGCACAATTGCTGGGTCCCGGGGTATGTGTTAGTTCAGATTTAGTAGATATTGCGGACACTTTCTGAAAATGAATAGGGCAATTTACATTTCAACAGGAGTGCATAAAATTTCCAGGTACTCCTTGCCTTAGTTGACATAGATAGTCTTTTTAATTTAGCCATTCTTCTGGTTGCATACTGGCATTACATTTTTAATTTAACTTTCCTGATGGCTGAGTTTGAATGTCTTTTCATCTCTTTATTTAGATGTACTGAGTAAGGAGTATTTAATTCAAGTGGAAGAGTGGGCCCTGGAAGTTTGAAGAAGGTGCTTCACGAAAGACTGCATTTTTTAAGCTGGACATGGCAGATTAAGTATGACAGTTTGGTAGACACCAATGATATTAAGGTGGAGAAAGAAGGAGGAATTTCAGTATTAGGTGATTCAGTGTGGTGATCACCATCACAAAAAGAAACAGAGGTCTAAAAATATGTTAATCTTTAAGGAGTCCAGATGAGGCCAACATATCTAGAGCACAAAATAAATGGAGGCGAGGAATAGAAGAGAATATTATGAAAGAGAATTCAGGCTAAGTTGGGAAAGGGGTTTAAATGTTCTTAGGAAAGAGATGGGGCTCTATTATTTAGGAAATAAATAAATATATAAGCTTCCATGCCGTTGTTAATAACATTGATTATGAAAGCAATCATAATTGAAATCTGATAGAATTTCCAAAGATAAAGAACACACTTTATGTTTCTGAAATAGATTTATTTTGCTTATTTTTGCTGCATGTTAACATTTTTGTCTTGTAGAAATCTGTGCATGCCCATAAAGCAGACAGATTTAGATCCCATTAATGATTAATATTGTTTCAAAATGGAAATCCATGATTCATTGTTTGTACAGAAGTGAGCTCTAATATCATGAATGAATAATACAAAATATTACACAAAGGAATTCATGCCCATTCTATGAATAAAATGGTAGACAGCTTTTGGATAAGCCACACAAATTATTTTACTAAGAAATCGGTCTGTATACAAAAAGGAAACTGAGTTTAGGGCAATAAATTAAAACTATGAAAGCAGTGGAGTTTTATACTTAAAAATTTTTAATGTTTGTTCATTTTTTGAAAGAGGGAGAGAGAGAGAGAGACAGAGTGCAAGTGGAGGAGGGGCAGAGAGAGAGGGAGACACAGAATCTGAAACAGACTCTAGGCTCTGAGCTATTAGCATAGGGCTGGACACAGGGCTCGAACTCAGGAACTGTGAGATCATACTTTGAAATGAAGTCAGGCTTAACCAACTGAGCCACCCAGGCGCCCCCATCACTGCACTTTAGAATCACCTGGGGAGCCTCTAAAGCTCCCAACACCCAGCTTTCACTCTGTACCAATTAAATTAGAGTGGCTGGGGGTGGAGCCCAGCCTCAGTAGCTTTAAATATCGCCAGGTGACTGATGGGCACCAGTTTGAGAACCATTATGCTGAAGGTTTGTTCGAGTCTGTTACATGATGCCAAAACTGTTTTTCACGGCAGATATATTCCATTTTCCATCTCCAGCTGCAGCGAGTGAGTGTTTCTGTTTTACATTTCCTCTGAAATTTTATATTATCCAGCTTTAAAAATGTTGTCAGCTGGTAAATGAGTTATAGCACTTGGTGTTTTGGTTTGTCTTTCCTTTAGTTGCTAGTGGACTTGGACATTTGTTTTTTATGTAAGTGGGCTGTTTCTGTTTTTTTTTCCACCTGCAAAAAGCCCTTTCATGTTTTTGCCTGAAGTTGTACAGGTTTGTCTATTTTTAGTTGATTTGGTAGAAAATATTCATATTTCGTGAAAATCCTTTGACAGATATACATCTTTATCTGTCCTTGAGAATTCTGGCCTATTCCTACATTGTTAATTGCCTTCCCTTCCAAAATGCAAACTTTAGCAATTTTGTGTGGATAGAGCGTCTGTGGAGTTGGTTATGTTTTTCTCCTTCATTCTCGTATGTTTTTCTCCTTCATTCTCAATGTTGTCTAGTATTTTTTTGTTATTTATTTGTTTGTTTGAGAGAGACAGAGATAGCACTAGTGGGGGAGGGGCAGAGAGAGAGAGGAAAAGAGAGAATCCCGAGCAAGCTCTGTGCTCAAACTCACGAAAGCGTGAGATCATGACCTGAACCAAACCAAGAGTTAGATGCTTACCCGACTGAGCCACCCGGGCGCCCCGCAGTGTAGTCTAGTATGTTTTAGTTGAACTATGCGTGTGTTCCTTGAATAAGCCCTTCATGTCCAAGTCATATTATTTCAATGTATAACTAGATAAAATTTGCTAATGTTTAGTAAATTTGCATCTGTTATTTTTAAATTAGTCAATACTTTTCTATGTGGTTATGTATGATATTGCTTGCTCTTAGATTTATTTTAACGTCTGTTTAAAATTCTTTGCTCCAGACAGGTTTTCTTTTATATTTTAAGAAAGTAACTTATTTTCCCATGTGGAATATTTTTGGTTTTAAGGCAATGCAGTTAAGTCTACATTGTAAAAAACAAAGCAAACAAAAAAAACCCCTTAACTCACTAAATATAAATCCTAGATTTGCTATTTTTTAGCTCTGTAAACATCTGACATTAATATACTAGCGTATTGTAGGTGTGGGTGTCTTCTGATAATGAAGAAAAAGTAGTTAAAATTCCCCATCAGCTTTTCTTTTTTATTTGTTCATTTTTAAAAGAGCAAGTAAAGCTAGAACCTGGCACATTTTGTCCAGTGACTTGGTAGAAGTAGCCTGACAGAAGGTGAGACCGTGAACAGTCCACCCGGGGTCTCACTTCAAACCTTATCTGGATTGCTTACTAGCTTGTGGTCTTGTAGAGGTTATTTTATCTATATGCCTCAGTTTCCTTACTTGCAAAATATACGAGATAATAGTAGCTTACCCACAGATTTGCCGTGTATCTTAAATGAGCTCATATTTGCAAAGCACGTAAACTAGCTCTTGGTACGTCGTAAGAACTACATATGTGTTTGCTAAATAATCGATAAACAGGATGCACGAGTACTTTTCTTCAGCTCCCACACCTCCGCACCTGATGATGCCAGCACCACCTTTTCAAATTCTAACTGTAACATAATTTCAAATATACGGCTTTACCCTACCTCTCAATTTCTTTAGGCATATGCATAGCACACTTTTTTTTCTCCCTTTTTCTTTTTTGGCTTTCTGACTGTCTTTTGGTTTTCTAAGTACTATAAAGGTAAAATAATTTCCTTCCTGTCTTTCTCCTCCTTTCTGTCATTATTTGTTACTGATGCTGTTGGTTCTGGGTGGTCATTCCCTTTCTTTGTCACTTTTCTCCCTGACAGTCACAGGAAGCGTTCTGGCCGTTCATGTGACTTCTGGGAACCGTTGGTGCTGATGAGCAGTGGCTGCTTTGGAGCGAGCTCCTATTCCTTTCTACTGACGCTGCATCTCTGCCCTCGCTTTATTTTGTTTTCTTCCACATTTAGGGAGGGCATCATGAGGGAAATGAACATTCTTCATCTTGGCATTGCTCTCTGATTAGGGATGAAAGAAGCTGCCTGTCTATCCTCACAGTTTGATCCTCGGATAAAACCTGTGTAAAGCACTTCTACCATGAATACTGTATAGGGGTGTACAAACATCTACACCAAAACTAGTTACAAGTGTGTGAAATATATTTATATCCATTTCTCATTAAGAATGACTAAGTCTGATGACATGTGCAGACGAAATTCTTCTATATATGAAAGAGAATCTCTTTTTTTTTTTTCTAGTAACTAATGATCATGTTTAGATTCAATGTGGAGATGCAGAGGTCTTTTGTCATTGAGACAATGGTATTCCTTTTTATCTGATAGCATGCCTCTAAACACAGAAATGCCACCATGATGGGGAGTTTGGGCTCCCCCTCTAAGTCTCTGTAACTCACATTTTTATAAATCCATCCTAAGGTTCATCCTACATGTGTTTCATCCTCGGAATAGAAATCTACCCATGAAAAATACCTTGCCTGCATTAGCCAATTTCAGAGTAAGGTATAATTATCTTTCATTGTCTCTTTCCTGAACTAAAAATAGTTCCACCTCTTCTAAAAGAACTCCAGAAATTTCAACTTACTGGTAAACGTTAGTGAAAGAACTGAGAGAAGAGTTCTTAGAATAAAAACAAAAACTGCTTTCACTTAAAGAAGAATCAGAACCTTCTATGATATGCCATTGGTTGCAGGAAAAAACATCTATTTTGAAAAAGAAAAAATAGAAGCTTTGTCATTTCAGTTCTTACCTGGTACATTCCATTATCGAGTCTTTTCCAAAGTGTTTTCACCAGCGTGTTTAAATCTGTAGTCAGATTTCAAAACTATTCCCATAGTTTTTGTGTACTGGGGCTCTTTATTCACACTCCGCCTTTCAAATGGAGTTGCCAGTACAACATGGAACACGGCATCTGACACAAATGCAGGAGCCAAATTCATTTCATTAGCGAAGAAGGCTTCTTACATGATAACACTATGCATTGGAGTCCCTTTGATTACAACTCTTTTCATTTTCATTTATTTATTTATTGAATATAATTTATTGTCAAAGTGGCTAACATACAGTGAGCACAGTGTGCTTTTGTTTTTGGGGGTAGATTCCCATGAATCATCGCTAACACACAACACCCAGTGCTCATCCCAACACGTGTCTCCTCAATACCCGTCACCCATGTTCCCTCTCACCCTGCCCACCTGGCCACCGATTACAACCCTTTTCAGACTGGACAGGGAATGTACCTTTGGGCCCCCCACCTGCCCTTTGAGGTACAGTTGATATTTAAAAGTCTGTTTGAAACAAGTTATTTTCTTTAAGACTTTCCCAAACTATTTATTTTATTTTTTTAAAAAACTTATTTATTTTTGAGAGACAGAGTGTGAGCAGGGAAGGGCAGAGAGAGAGGGAGACACAGAAACTGAAGCAGGCTCCAGGCTCTGAGCTGTGAGCCCAGAGCCCGACGCGGAGCTCGAACTCACGAACTGTGAGATCATGCCCTGAGCCGAAGTCGGCCGCTTAACCGACTGAGCCACCCAGGCGCCCCAAGACTTTCTCAAACTTAAAAAACAACAACAACAACAATACTTACCTTTTTTAAGTTCACAATTCAGTTTATAGCAGAACATAATTTATTATCTTTACAGACACACAAATAGTTTGTGTTTTAACTGCTCCGTGAACTAGACATAAGGACATTAATTAGGCACCGCCTGGCCTCTTAATTTTAGAAACCGGAAATATTCTTGTAAGACCTAAATCAAGGTTCAATGCAGTCCTACATTTGGACCCTCTCACCCATCCACTCTCCCCATCCTCCCTAGCTGCAGGTCCTTTCAGAAAAACTGATGTGCTAGTCCACACCCCCAAAGTCTACCAGAACTAGCGCCACAGTGAGGAGTATTATCTGGGCTTCCAGAAAAGGATGGGTGTACTTCCCTTTTATCAAAATCACCATGCTTGAAGATAGTTTTCATCACTATCTACACCTTACCATATTTTTACTCAGAAGTTAAGACAGTCATGTGAGTCTGTGTACTAATCCCTAATGGTTAGGCTTTCCGTTCTGATCTCTGGGAGGGCCTGTTTTGTAGACCGTATTTCTAATTAGGTAAATCCTGGCTTTTACTCTTGCTAATTTCCTTTCTGTCTTCCTGCTCTTTGCTTTTCAGCTGGCTTTCAACCGTGAGTCTTGCAGTCACGGCTTCTCAGAGTACACCTCCCCCCCGCATCCCCCCCGCCCGCCACCCGGGTTCCCGTGTGCACCTGCCCTCCTCTGACATGCCCAGGGCTCCAAAATGGTCCGTTCTTTCCTGCTCTTTACCCGCATCCCAAGGTCCTAGTGCCTCACCAGCTGATTTCACTTTGTTTTAAAACTGAAGTCATGAGATTCATACATTACGTGAATATCATTTAAAAGAGAATCATTAATCTGAAGAATTCATAATTGATAAACTTGGGGCTACACGGAGCTTCCTGGTGCCCCTACATCCTATTTCAGGCACCTGCTTGTCTGAATGAGAGGACACATCCATGTGCAAAGGGAATGTCTACAAGGTACCCATGGAAGTGAGTCATTTTCTCTATTATTTCTGTCCACTGCTCTTTACAGCTTCTTCCATTCTGATTCTTGAGGCTTTCATTTCAGACTACCCCAGACAGGAGGAGTGGACTGTGGGTCTTTGCAAAAAAATTTAGACTTTGCCGAAGGACCATGTGTATGGATTGAGCTAACAAGTTTGGTGGAAGAGCGGTTATATGGTCCTACTCTGATCCTAAAGAAGCACATCTGAATAGATGTCTGAAGCATGATACTCAAATGCGTTGTTTGTACATGGTCACGTTAGAATATATCCAATCCTTTGCAAAAACAAAAACAAGCAAAAAAACACCTAAGACTGATTTGGAGAAGATAAAATCAGTAGAGATCAACTCTCCTCCTGATATTCTAAACTGAAGAAGCGACCCAAAAGAGCAATCTTTGAAAAATTCTAAGTAAACTAAAAAATTCAGCCCAATGAAATATTAGACTAGGCAATCATGAAACTATTACATGCTGCCTTTTGTTGGCTCCATGTTTTGATTAAATCAAACCCAAGTAAAATGTGTTCCCTCTACTACAAGTTTTGAAATGAATTTGTTTCAGCCCCTCTGTGATATGGCAATCTATTAAATCACAGCATTTCCAATCATAACACTGAATCTAGACAACTACTGACTAATAGCACTCTCTCTACTTTTTGAAGTATAATTGACATGACATTTCAGGTGTATAGAATAATGATTCAATAGGTGTATGTACTGGGAAATCATTACCACAGTAAATCTACTTAACATCTATCACCATACTAGTTATAGAATATTTTTTCTTGTGATAAGAACTTTTAAGATCTATTCTTTTAACGCCTTTCAAATATGTAATGTTTTATTATTAACTTTGGTTGCCATGCTGCGTGTTGTAGACTCATGACTTACTTATTTTGTACTTGTAAGTTTGTACCTCTTGATCCCTTTTTTCCTCACCCTCTACCTTTGCCTCTGGCAACTACCAATCTGTTGTCTATATCTATGAGGCTGTGTTTAGACTTCACATATAAATAAGATAAAATCACATTTGTCATTTTCTGACTTATTTTGCTAAGTGCAATGCCCTCAATTCCATCCACGTTGTTGCAAATGGCAGCATTTCATTCTTTATGGCTAGCTGATATTCCATTGTGTATATAACAATATTTTCTTTATCCATTCATACAGTGATAGTCACTTAGGATGTTTCTATATCTTGGCTTTTGTGATAATGCTGCAATAAACATGGAGATGTATATCTTTTCAAATTAGTGTTTTCATTTTCTTTGAGTAAATAAATACTGAGTAGTGGAATTACTGCATCATATAGTAACTCCATTTTATTTTTTGAGGAGCCCCCATACTGTTTTTCATAGTGGCTGCACCAGTTTACATTCCTCCCAACAGTGTGCAAGGTTTCAGTTTTTTTCCATACCCTTGCCACTTGTTTCTCATCTTTTTGATAATAGCCATTCTCACAGATGTGAGGTGATATTTCATTGTGGTTTTCCTGTGCATTTCCCTGATGGTGAACGATGAGCGTGTCTTCACATACCCGTTGAGCATCTGTATATCTTTGGAAAGATGTCTGTTTAGGTCCTCTGCCTATTTTTTAATCATATTGATTTTGTTATTGTTACTGAGTTTTATGAATCCTTTATATGTTTGGATATTAACCCCTTATTACATATGATTTACAGATCTTTTCTCCCATTCAATAGGTTGCCTTTTAATTTTGTTGTTAGTGTCCTTTGCTGTGCAGAAACCGTTAAGTTTCTATTTAAAATCCTGCTTGCTCATTTTTGTCGCCTCTCCTTTTGGGGTCAAGTTTAAAAGATCGTCCCAAGACCAATGTCAAGATGCTTTTCTCTGACCTATGTCTTCTTATGGGGGGCTTTATGGTTTCAGGTGTTACATTAAAATCTTTAATTGATTTTCAGTTAATTTTTGTGGATGGAGTAAAATAGTGGTCCAGTTTTATTCTTCATATGGCTGCCCAGTTTTCTCAGCACCATTTATTGAAGAGATTGTTCTTTTCCCATTATATACTCTTGGCTCCTTTGTCATAAATTAATTGACCCTATGGGTCTGGGTTTATTTCTGGGCTGTATTCTTGTTTCATTGATCTATGTGTCTGTTTTTATGCCAACTATTTTGATTATATAGCTTTGTATATGTTTCTTACAAGTGTAAAATAAACTGAATAAAATAATTCTTATATATTCAATAAAATATTTTAGTAGATACTCTGAAGTAGGAAAAAAAACTGACCTTAAGCTTCAAATGGTCTCTAATATTTTAAATATATTGTCCATCATAAGAGAAAATGCACATAAATAACAGACTAAGGAAAGAGAGTCAAAAGGATCCAAAGTGGTGGAATTTCCTTCCACTACACAATAACTAAGTTTGTTTTGCTCATGGAGGATAACAGACCTCAAATTTTAAAATTTCAGCAAGAATCTAGGAACCATTGAGCTATTGCACAATGGCAAGAGAACTGAAAATATTACAACTGAAAATGGCAATGTTCACGATTAACGAATCAATAGGCAAGTCAAATAGGAAACATACATACCTGATGAAATATCACTTTCAACCACTTTCTGAAAGGGCTAAAATGAAAAATTGTAACCTCAAATTTGGTAAGCATCTGCAGCAACGTCAGCAGTCATACATGACCCGAGGAAGGGCAAAATGGTCCAATCACTTGTAAAAATCACTTTTCAGTATTTGAGAAAATTTAAAATAGATATACCTTATGACCAATGAAGGGAAAAAGAAAAAAAAACTCCTTACAGTAGAATCCAACCACGGTAGAAGGAAAGGTAGAATAAATGATGATAATACGTAGAATGAATGGTTATACTAACAGGTGAGATATTGATGAGAGATAGCATACTTACATAGGCTCTGACATCTTCTGAGATACTAGTTTCTAATTAAAATTAAAAATAGTAATTTTAAAGAGAAAACACCAGCAGGCAACACTGTAACAAATTATCAAAGCCTATCATCACCAATATTGGGACAAATTGATATCACGTACCTCCAGACATTACACGCTGAGAAGGACACGTCATTTCAGATGAATCCTGTAAAAAAAAAAAAAAAAATAGAATCCTGATTTACATTTTGGGACACTTAGCTCTCCCGTAATCTGGAAAAAAAAATCAACAAGCACAAAAGAAAGATTTAGGAACTGTTCTATAGTAAAACAAACTATACAGGCATGTTAATTAAATGCAATATTGGATTGCATTTAATTGGATGTGAGTCGGATCTTGAGCCGAGAAGGTGGCAGGGGGAGGGCTGTGTGTGTGTGTGGCAGTGACGGGTAAAGCTGTGGTCATGGATGGTCATGGCAGAGAACGTATTTCTCACAAGAACAAGGATATTCTCCACCATGACCACAGTGCAGTTATCAATTTTAGGAAATGTAACATTGACACAATTATTATGTAACCCACAGTCCATATTTTTTTCCTTAGTTTAATCCTATATTACTTAGCAACCTGAAGTTCTAGTACTAATTTCAGTAATTTCAATTTTTTATTTTAATGGCTGTAAACCCACCACACCACCACCCATAAAAAAGATACCTCACAGACTTATGGAAAATTTTTGGAGCCCACTTTATAATAGTTTATTAATTAGATTCTTGTTTTTACCTGGTAATGAGCTGACAGCTCATTCCAGGGGTAGAACCTTCTAGAATTCTGTCCATAATCCAAGTTTAAATTTCTCAATTGTCCCAATATTAACCTTCATAGTCATGTTTTAGTCCTTTTTAATTCAGTCAATATATATATGAAAAAGAGGCATGATAATCCTACTTTATTCATTTGATAACAAATAAACATTTAGGATCCATATTATGTTTGTGTTTATGTGTGTGTATATATACACCATGTGTATGTATGTGTGTATAAATTGTGTACATGTATGTATAGACATGGATGTGAGAGAACAAACAAAACAGAAATGAATTTTGTTAATACATACATGAGAGGTTCTTTTACTGTTCCTCGAAGTTATCTGTAAGTTTGAAATGATAGAAAGAAATAAGTTAATATTTTAAAAATTCATCAATTTTAACCATATGTGGCAAGAGTAATACACCATAACAAGCAGTTTTTTCCACATAGACAAGGTTGGATTACCATTCTAGGAGTCATTAAATCAATTCATTGCATTAAGAGATTTAAGGAGAAAAAGCAAACACCTTAATATATGTAGAAGGGCGTTTGATCAAATTCAATTGTCATACCTAATAGAATTTAGAACAAACTAGGATAAGATTGTAACTTCCTCAATGAGATCTACAAGTCTTTAGCAAGTCTCCTGTTTCTTGATAAAAACATGGCAGTTGTGTGAGGAAGACCCAATCAAACAGCATAACAGAGGTCCTGGAAAGCCATTGGTGTGGGCGGGGGGGTGGAGGGTGCAGTGTGTGTGCATGTTTGTGACAACAGTGGCACAATAGGGCAGTGGTGAAAGCAGATTCTTTCCAGTAAGTTGTACAGTTACAGTTGTTTACTTTTCTGGGAAAATAACTCAACTTTTGCTTCTTACCATACACATGTTTAAATTCCTTTTGAATTGCAGACCTGCATTTGAATAAGCAACAGTAAATCTCTTAAAAGATAATAGAAGAAAATATTTTCAAGGCTTTAGATTATCAAAGTAATTCTTTTTCTAATGTTTATTTATTTTAAAAGGTTGATACTTTCTATGATCTCCAAGTTAAAATTTCTCCTTGTTAAAAATCATTACTGACAGGCCCAAGTCAAACTGTAGAGAAGGTGAAGATGTGCACAGTTGGTAATACTAAAAAATCATCTCATACATATGAATAAGAAAGCGATATGGGACATTACAAAAATAGGCAGAAGCCTTGAAATCACATTTCAAAATATAATGGGATGCCCAGTAAATGTATAAAATATATAAAAATGTGCTCAATGCCATTAGTAAACAAGGAAATAAAAATAAACCATAATGAGAGAGCATCACAAAAACATCAGCATGACTCATGTTAAAATGGTTGCTAGACTTTGTGCAGATGAGAACTATGGGAACTCTCATGAGTTGGAAAACTGTTTGATCTTATGTGCCAGTGTCAAATAGTCAGATACCCATATGACTGACCCTGTAATTTCCCTCCTTGGTTGTTTATACAACAACAACTTGAGCATATATGTACCAAGGGAACATGCGCAGGAACTCTCACAGCATAATTGTTTCCAGAAGCCCTAAACAGAGCAAATCAAATATAGAAGACATAAATAGTGATATAGTCATATACTGGGGTGCTATATAGCAAAATAAATAAAAGAATTACAGCAGCATGCTATACTAGATAAATCTCATAGAAATATTGAGCAGAAGAAATACTCAAAGGAATATAGACAGTTTCATTCATGTTTATATAAAGATCAAAGAAGACAAAACTGAATGCATACTTAAGTGACAAAAATATTAGAAAACGCAAGCAAGCGATTTCTAGAAAGATTAGGACTATGATTGTAATTTATTGGTTGTATTCTCTGGGGACAGGCTGTAATCCAGAATGAGAGCTGTATCCACTTTTTGACTTGGGTCCTGTGATAATGGTGTTTCTGTGTATTCATTTGTTAGACTGTATACTTTGACTTATTGTTTTAAGTTGATTTATTTTGAGAGAGAGAGAGAGAGAGAAGGGGAGTGGAGGAGTAGAGAGAGAGGGAAAGAGAGAATCACAAGAAGACTCTGTACTGTCAGCGCAGAGCCTGACACAGAGCTTGAACTCACAAATCGAGGCTTGAACTTATGCACGGTGAGATCATGACCTGAGATGAAATTTAGAGTCGGAAGCTTAACTAACGAGCCACCCAGGTGCCCCTGTAAACTTTGATTTAAAGTTTTCCTCTACTTATGATATTTGCCCAATTAAAAATTTAATAGTAACCAAAGATTACCTTAGCAGAAAAATTCCGATAAGTGAAGAAGCAAAAGTAAGATGAATTTTGATAAAAATCTTAAGTATTGATTAAAAAAAAAAGAAAACCCAAACTCCTAGATACAGAGAACAGATTGGTAGTTGCAAGAGGTGAAGGTTAGGGGAATGGGAGAAATGGGTGACCTTGAGCTCTGTAGTCAGTCAAAGGAAATATTGCCTGTTGGATAGATCAGTCCTTGTGATTGGTCATATGCCTTGTACCTCACAAACACAAAATTAAATATAAAATAACATAGCAAAGCTGAAATAAAATTTTCAGCTATATTTAATTCTAAGGGAGAGGCAAAATAGTCTAATGTTTTTATTTCTCTAGTTCTGGTTGACCCTCAAAATAAATTTGAAAAGTCAGAATTAGAGATAAAGAATTGATAGAAAACAGAATCATTACTGTTAAATCTTGTCTATACATATATACGTGGGATTCATGTGCCCAAGCTGGAATTATAGGAAACAAGAGACATGATATTTATAAGATAAGCATCTCTTATGTAGTTTAAATCCCAAGTCAAAATACACACGCTTAAAGTTAGACAAATCTTGATCAATATTTATATAAGCTTGTTGATTTAATATCACGTGGCTGGGAGCGAAACTTGAACTTCTCAAACTTTTTAATATTGGTTTTCAAATATTTTTCATAACTAACTTTTAACAGACAGCATGTTAGATCACACTGTTGATTGATAAAGAACACTGTAGCAAGCATTTCCAAATGTATACCTATTTTAGACCTAGAATTTATAGAAGATTATGATTCATTTGAATTCTTTGGATTAATGTTTATATTGAATGTTATAAAATATTATTAATATGAAAAGAGCACAGCATTTTAAAAGGAAAATGTAACATGACTGATTTGTGACAATTTAGGCAGAAAATATTTTAAAAGTTAATAATTACCTTGTGCTTAGGGTCAAAGAGTAGTACACATTTTCCTTGGCTGCCTCTGGTACACGTAATTGCTCTGTGATTGAAAGCCGTAATTAGCTCCTGTAGGATTTATAAAAGACAGTGAAGTAAATACAGTGTTTACTCTTAAGACTTTTGGATTGTTGCTCCAGGCTGTCTAATTTACTTGGTATTCATTTAGGTGGGATTTTAGTGAATTCAGAATTTGAAATTACAGATATGAATTCATTTTAAAGGTATCATCATATCATTCGTATGGACATCAGAAAACACAAGTTAATTGTGAGCTAATACAATTCTGTTGTTTTAAGTCATTCTGGTTTTGGTACTTTGACTTTTTTTCTTGATATGTATCCTATGATACTGACCTAGAACTAGCCTGGCAGCCCTAGGAAACTCATTCAGCATGGAAGGGAACATCATCACTGTGGATCCCGTCACTTCAGTGTCTTGATCAGGCAGTTGTTACTTAGAAGGAATAGTCTTTGCTCTTTCAGCCCCAACTTGAATTCTTCTCATGATTCTGTTTGCCACACTTGCAGTGATGCTATGAGAATTACTTATATTAAGTAGATTTTCTGATATTTGCAGTGATTTGCTCTTGTTCTGAGTTTTGGGACTACAGAATAGGAATTGAATACATTAACATGATGGCTCTTAAAATATTTGAAGGAGCACATTCCCTAGATCTTAAATCTCCTCTTTTACTCAGCATCCCTGGAATATAAAGGATTGAAATGTTCATAGTTCTGTAGTAAGGGATGTAACTTACTCGATCATTATTGCATATGGTGCTTACACACACATCCCATCTATCCGCTTTGCCAAGCAGATTTTAAAAGAAATCCATTCAGTTGCAACAATGATATGATAAAGATGGAAGGGATAACATAAAGAAGCTTAAGTCATAAAATTCTTAAAGGATGTTTCAAGAATTTCAGTTACAAAAAGTCTGCTGCTAGACTGGGAACAACATGGAGTCGAGATTAAGACATGCCTTTACATTTTTTAAATGTTTTCTTTATTTTTGAGAGAGAGAGAGAGAGACAGACAGGCAGATAGCTTGAACAGGGGAGGATCAGAGAAAGAGGGAGTCACAGAATCTGAAGACAGGCTCCAGGCTCTGAGCTAGCTGTCAGCTTGCTGTTTGAGCCCGACATGGGGCTCGAACCCATGAACCATGAAATCATGACCTGAGCCAAAGTTGGATGCTTAACCGACTGAGCCACCCAGGCACCCCAGAAGACATACCTTTAAATAGCTCCTGGTGGGTATAATGGCTTAAAATAAGCAAGCTCTGCATAGAGGCTAGTTCAAAGGGATATATACTTTGGGTCCTACTTAGGGAGAGAATGCAAAGTAGTATTTACCCTTTCTTTTGCATGATTATTTGTTAGACTCCATAATGAATAAAAAACCATTACACACTTAAAATACATGGATATAGAAGTGCCACCAAAGCAAATCAAAGCCACACTAGTCTACATTGTCCTTGGTAAAAGCAGCTGGTTCTCCACTGTGTGGCTTGTCCAGATGCAGAAACATGAAGTGTGAATGTGCATCTCTATTAACTGCCAGATGGTGTTCCTTCACGATTTTTTTTCATTTTCTGTTTGAGATTCATGATGTGGTTTTGTACTACATTAATCTCCTAAAAAGTTCTTCAAATTAAAAAGAAAGACAAACTGTATTTGTGTGTGGGTGTGGATGGATGGATGTGTCTGTGTTTATATAATAAATAGTCAGATTGTCTTTGTTACAAGCATTTTCCTGGAGACTTATTTTAGGACTGTCTGACTTGTAACCCACCCCCCTGCATGAATCTGCAGTTTAATGTCACTCTCTCTAAGAGTCTCATCTTTGCCTTCTTATGCTCTTCAATGTCATCCTTAGACTATGCATTGACACTCTTATCTCATGTAATAAGCCTTCATGCACTCACAATAGAATAGCCTGTGCTTTTGGTGGCTGAAAGTTTTGAATCTGTGTCTTCCCTTCTTCAACCATTTGGATAATTTGTTCCCCATTCTTCTTAATGATAGTAAGATATCAATAGCAGTGAGAAAGAATAGGTCATTATGGGACCTTGCACATCCTATAGATCACAGTGGCAAACACCAATTACTAACCTAGTTTGGAATTTATGAGGAAGCATAAAATCCACATGCCTATTTCTTCACTGGATTATTTGTGTTTTGCGTATTGAGTTTGATAAGGTTTATAGATTTTGGATACTGACCCTTTATCCATATGTCATTTGCAAGTATCTCCCCCCATTCCATAGGTTGCCTTTTAATTCGGATTATTTCCTTTGCTTTGCAGAAGCTTTTTACTTTGATGAGGTCCCAACGGTTCATTTTTGCTTTTGTTTCCCTTGCCTCTGGAGACATGCCAAGTAAGAAGTTGCTGCAGCCAAGGTCCAAGAGGTTGCTGCCTGTTTCTCCTGTAGGATTTTGATGGTTTCCTATCTCACATTTGAGTCTTTCATACATTTTGAATTTGTTTTTGTGCACAGTGTGAGAGAGTGGTCCAGCTTCATTCTTCTGCATGTCACTATCCAGTTTTCCCAGCACCATTTGCTGAAGAGATTGCCTTTTTTTCTGTTGGATACTCTTTCCTGCTTTGTCAAAGATTACTTGGCCATCCATCCTGGGTCCATTCCTGGGTTATTTATTCTGTTCCATTGATCTATGTGTCTGTTTTTGTGCCAGTACCATACTGTCTTGGAATTGTGATGCCTCCAACTTTGCTTTTCTTTTTCAACATGACGTTGGTTATTTGGGTTTTTTCTGCTTCCATGGAAATTTTCTATTGTTTATTACAGCTTTATGAAGAATGCTGGTGTTATTTTCATAGGGGTTGTTTTGAATATGTAGATTGCTTTGAGTAGGATAGGCATTTTAACAATATTTGTTCTTCCAATCCATGAGCATGGAATGTTTTCCCATTTCTTTGTGTCTTCACCAACTTCTTTCATATGCTTTCTATAGTTTTCAGTGTACAGATCTTTCACATCTTTGGTTAGGTTTATTCCTTGCTATCATATGGTTTTTGGTGCAACTGTAAATGGGATCAAGTCTTTGGTTGGTTTCTCTTTCTGAAGCTTCATTATTGGTGTATAGAAATACAACAGATTTTTGCATATGGATTTTTTATCTTGTGGCTTCACTGACTTTGTGTATTATTTCTAGCAATTTTTTTTTGGTGGAGTCTTTTGGTTTTTCTATATGGAATATTATGTCATCTGCAAATAGTGAAAGTTTGACTTCTTCTTTGTCAATTTGGACACCTTGCATTTCTTTTTTTGGTCTGATTGCTGAGGCTAGGACTTGCAGTACTATGTTGAACAACAGTGGCAAGAGTGGACATCTCTCTCTGGTTCTTGACCAAAGAGGAAAAGCTCTCAGTTTTTGCCCATTGAGGATGATATTTGCTGTGGGTTTGTCATATATGGCCTTCATTATATTGAATTATATTCCTTCTGTCCCTTCTTTGTTGAGGGTGTTTATCATGAATGGATGTTGTACTTTGTCAAATGCTTTTTCTGCATCTATTGAGAGGATTATATGATCCTTACCCTTTCTTTTTTGTTTTTATTGTAGTGTATGACATAGATTGATTTGCAAATACTGAACTATCCTGGCAACCCAGGAAAAAAATCCTGCTTGATCATGATGAATGATTCTATCTTTTAAAAAAAAAATTTAACATTTATTCATTTAAAAAATTTTTTAATGTTTTATTTATTTCTGAGAGAGAGACAGTGTGAGCCGGGGAGGGTCAGAGAGAGATGGAGATACAGCATCCAAGGGAGGCTTCAGGCTCTGAGCTAGCTGTCAGCACAGAGCCCGAGGCGGGACTTGAACCCATGAACCATAAGATCATGACCTGAGCCGAAGTCCGACGCTTAACTGACAGAGCCACCCAGGCACCCCTGTTTATTCATTTTTGAGAGACAAAGACAGAACATGAGTGGGGGAGGGACAGAGAGAGAGGGAGACACAGAATACGAAGCAGGCTCTGAGCTGTTAGCACAGCTGACCATGAGGTCATGACCTGAGCTGAAGTCAGATGCCTAATCGAGTGATCCACTCAGGTGCCCCTGAAAGATTCTTTGAATGTACTGTTGGATTCAATTTGCTAGTATTTTGTTGAGAATTTTTGCATCTGAGGTCATCAGGGATATTGGCCTTTAGTTCTCTGTTTTTAGTATATTCTTTGCCTGGTTTTGGAGTCAGGGTAGTGCTGGCCTCATGAAATGAATTTGGAAGTTTTCCTTCCATTTCTATTTTTTGGAAAAGTTTGAGAAGGACAAGTGTTCACTGTAACTGTTTGGTGGAATTGTCCTTGGAAGTTGTCTGGCCCTGGACTTTTGTTTGTTGGGAAATCTTTGATTACTGATATAATGTCTTTGCTGGTTAGCAGTCTGTTCAAGTTTTCTACTTCTTTCTGGTTTAGTTTTGGTAATTTATCTGTTTCTAGGAATTTATCAATTTATTCCAGTTCAATTTGTTGGCATATAGTTTTTCATAAAATTCTATTTCTGCGGTGGTGTTACTTCTCCTCTCTCACTTGTGATTTTATTTATTTAGGTCCTTTCTGTTTTCTTTTTGATAAGTCTGGCTTAGAATTTATCAATTTGATTCTGTCAAAGAACTGGCCATTAGTTTTGTTCTACTGTGTGTGTGTGTGTGTGTGTGTGAGTGTGTGTGTGTGTTTAAATCATTTACTTATGCTCTAATATTTATTTCCTTTCTTCTTCTGGCTTTATGCTTCATTTTTTCTTTTCCTAGTTCCCCTGGGTGTAAGGTCAGGTTACATATTTAAGATTTCTTGCTTCTTGGGACAGGCCTGTATTGCTATATACTTCCTTCTTAGGACCACTTTTGTTGCATTCCAAAGGTTTTGGACCATTGTGTTTTCATTTTCATTTATTTCCATGTATTTTTAAGTTTATTCTTTAATTTCCTGGTTGACCCATTTGTCCTCTAGTAGGATGTTTTTAATCTCCACGTATTTATTGTCTTTCCAAATTTTTCCCTGTGGTTGACTTCAAATTCATAGTGTTGTGGTCAGAAAACACACATGGGATGATATCAGTCTTTTGTACTTGTTGAGACATGGTTTGTAATGCAGTATGGGATCTATTCTGGAAAATGTCCCAGGTGCACTTGTAAAGAATGTGTGTTCTGCTGCTTTAGGATGAAGTGTTCTTAATATATCTGCTAAGTCCATCTGGTCCAGTGTGTCATTCAAAGTCATTGTTTCCCTGTTGATTTTCTGCCCAGGTGATCTGCCCATTCCTGTAAGTGTGGTGTTAAAGTTTCCTAATATTACTGTATTATTTTCAAAGAGTTCCTTTATGTTTGTTATTTTATATATTTGTGTGCATAAATATGTATAATTTTTAGATGTTGTATAGTTCTTTTATTATGACATAGTTCATCTCTTGTCACAGTCTTTGTTTTAAACTCTAATTTGATATAAGTATTGCTACTCTGGATTTCTTTTAACATCCATTTGCATGATAAATATTTCTCCATCCCCTTTCAATCTGCAGGCATCTTTAGGTCTAAAATGAATCTCCTGTAGGCAGCATATAGATGGGTCTTATTAATCTGTTTTGACACCCTGTGTCTTTTGATTGGTGCATTTAGTTCATTTACATTCAGAGTGATTATTGATAGATCTGTATTCAGTGCCATTTTATTACCTGTTTCATCAGGATTTCTGGAGATTTTCTTTTCTTTTCTAGTCATTGTTGCTTTTGGTCTTTCTTTACCACTCAAAGAGTCCCCTTTAAAGTTTCTTGCAAGGCTGGTGTAGTGGTCACAAACTCCTTTATTTTTGTTTGGGAAACTCTTGATCTCTTTTTCTATTCAGAATGATAGCCTTGCTGGAAAGAGTATTCTTGGCTGCAGACTTTTTCCCATTCAGCATGTTGAATATATCATGTCACTGCTTTCTGGCTTGCCAGGTTTCTGTGGAGAGATCTGCTGCTAACCTTATTGATCTTCCCTTGTAAGTTAGGGACTTCTTTTGTCTGCTGCCTTTAGGATTTCTTCTTTATCTGTATATTTTTCAGATTTTACTGCAATGTGTCATGGTGTTGGTTTGCTTTTGTTAATTTTTATGGGAGTTCTCTATGCCTCCTCGATTTGGATGTCTGTTTCCTTCCCCAGATTAGGGAGGTTTTCAGGTATAATTTTCTCACATAAACCTTTTGCCTCCATTTTCTTCTCTTCTTCTGGGATTCCCATGATACAAATATTATTACACTTGATGGAGTCACAGAATTCCCTAAGCTTAGTTTCATAAGCCAATATTTTTCTTTTCTTTTCCTTTTAAATTTTTTAATGTTTTATTTATTTCTGGGAGAGAGAGAGACAGACAGTGTGAACAGGGGAGAGTCAGAGAGAGAGGGAGACACAGAATCCGAAACAGGCTCCAGGCTCTGAGCTAGCTGTCAGCACAAAGCCCGACGCAGGGCTTGAACCCACTAACCGTGAGATCATGACCTGAGCCAAAGTCGGACACTTAACTGACTGAGCCACCCAGGCGCCCCAGATCCAAGATTTTTCTTTACCACTTTTGTTCAACTTCATTATTTTCCACAATTCTATCTTCTATATCACTTATTCCTTCCTCTGATACTTATATTCTTGTGGTCATTTCATCCATTTGGTTTAGAATATATTTATTTACTGGGTTATTGCATTTTTCATTTCCTCCTGATTCATTTTTAGCTCTTTTATCTCTACAGTAAAGGTCTCCTTGATGTCTTCTATGCTTTTCTCAATCTCTACTAGTATCTTTGTAATTGTTGCTTTAACTTCTGACTCAGCCATATCATATCCGTTTCCATTAGATCCCTAACCATGACCTTTTCTTGTTCTTTCTTTTAGGATGAATTCCTCTGTCTTGGCATTTTGTCTAGGTTTATGTCTTCTTCTTCTCTGTGTTAGGAAAGCCTGTGATGGTTCCTGCTCTTGAGACTAATGGCTTTAAGAAGAATAGGTCTCTGGTGTGGACTGTGTGTATTCTTGGGTGGTCTTATGAGCTCCCTATTCCTATCTCTCAGGTCAGCCCTCTGTAGAGCTTCTCCTTGCCTGGAGAGGGGAGTGTTTGGACAGTGGCCAGAGTGAGTTTTAATTAGGTGTGCTCTGGTCTGCTTAAGAGACCTGATGGCATTTCCACTAGAGCTGAAGCTTTGTAGAAGTCTGTGGTCAGTGCATGCAGGTGTGTGTGTACGTGTGCATGTGTGCACACACATGCTTGTTTTCTGGGGGAGGGATTGGCTTCTCTGGTCATTGGCACACTTACTGGGGAAAAGAAATGCCAGCAGAGTGCAGTGGGGGCAGGACTTGGTATAAGCAAGCTAGGCAGCCAGTGTTGGTGCTGTGCTATTTATAGATTATGCTGAGGGGAGGGGGAGGGAAATGGTGCCCACTAGCTTCTTTTGGATGACTACATTTCAAATAACAAGATGTCAGAGCAAAGACAAGTCCTGTTTAGTGAACCCTGAGTAGGGCTGCCATGCTCTGCAATGCTTAGGTTCATAGATAATTTTAAAAAGGCATACACAATCAGTTTTATAGATGCAATATGGACACAAAAGGAAATGTCAAAGTATAGTGGTATTTTCTCATTTTATTATAAGCCATATACATTGTAGTAAGTTGGTACAGATGGCATGGTATGAAACATGCAAGTTATATCTAGAATTTATGGCTTACAAAAAGATTGTGCACTAACACAAACTAATTTTGCTGAATTTTCAGAATGACACAGTTGAGATCCTAGTAAGTCTAGAAAATGCTGTATTACGGTTTTCACTTATCTGGTAGGACTCTATGGTACATAGATAGAGCACCACTAGTGAGATCAACACCAGCCTGCCTCTTAGGGGAGAAGTAGGGATTTCTGGGACGTCAGACTTTAGCTGTGTTCTCCATCTTAATGAATTTGGAAGAATGCAGTCTTAGAGCTTCTCACAGTCAAGGATCACTTCTGTAGATTTGTGTAGCAGATGCTCAATTTGGGAAAGATTGAAGTCCAGTTATTCATGGCAATTGTTCATTAGAAAACCAAAAATGATTTCCTGGCTTTAGCATTAATAGGCTAACAATAAGATGGTGGTTTCCCGATTTTGGGAAAGGACATCAGTCTGAGACGCCTAATAACTCAAGATCTTAATCTTATTGGTAGCATCTTATGTGGAACAAAATGTGTATATGTCATTCGTGGTAGAGAATCAGCATGGTGCCTTTGCCATGGGTATGCCCATGTAATATCCATAATAGACATATAGATTTGGGCTTTTTTTCTCATGAGGAGCCCATAAGAGTCAGTGAGATTAACTTGTCCAAACAGCATTCTAGGAATTATAAGAGCTAGGACTTGATTCTCCGACTAAACGTTTCACATCACACATGCCAGTGCTTCTATACATGCAGCATTCATTCCTGTTTTCATTCGATCATTGTTTGCTTGGTCATTATATATTTGCTTAGTTATTTATTTGCTGGTTTGTATTAAGCTTTCCCAATGTGACAACTGAATAATCTTGATAGAAAGTTTTTATCAGGTTAATAATATGGTGATTGGGTTCACTGAAAGAAAAATCACAGTCTGCAAATTCTTAAAGGATACTCATCCTAAAATATACACATATTATAGATACATTTTGTCTAATTAGAATGTGTATACTGCTTGGTTAAAGATTTTCAGATAAACTTGTTGAGAGATTCTATCCATGCCTAGGATCTCTAGAATAAGTATTTAGGGAGAAATCATCAGGAAGCTTGTCTATGTTCCATGGGCACGCAGCTGCTGGTGAGAGAAACCAGGAAACCATCCTCAGAAACCCACTTCTGTCCCACTCTACCAGATCCTAAGATGTCCCACAGGAACTGTGAAGATGTTCTGCCAGCTAGGCCAGTGTGTGGGAGCCCAGCCATCGGTGTGCAGTCCTGGAATTGGACCAAACATGCCCTACTTTTACAGGTTTTTTCAACAAAATTAAGTGGTGCCTTAGTTAGAATGCATTGAGTAAAACTTTTACTAAGGGGCTGTATGCACAAAGCAAAAGAAGATAACCTGAAAAAATACATTTGGATAATATGTAAGAACAAAATTAAGCTCAATTTTCATAAATGGCTAACACATTCATTTATCATATATTTCTCTTCAAATGTTGGAATTCAATTTCTTCTACAAGATTCAACATGGAGAAACTTGGAAGGAAAAAAAGATTGGGAATGTTTGAGAGGCAGTAATTTCAAAGGCAACCTTTGGGGGAAACTGAAAAAACTATATTAGCTGTACAATGTTGAAGCAAAGAAAAACAATCTTAGAAGAATAATAATCTTTGTATTTCAATAGAATTATAGAAGCAATGGATGTAAAACTAACTTCCGAGGTAAAAATTTTAATTAGGAAAATGTTATCAAACAGACAAAATTATTCCTGTGTGTAGGATACTTTAAGTTTCTTTTATGCATAATGTATGCATAATAAGTTTTGTTAGCAATAGTCAAACCCTTAATTTATTGGACACTAATCATCTGTTTCATCAGCATCCAAGGCTTTTTTTTGGAAAGCCTTTCTCTTGGGACTTACCCTGTTGGTCATCTTTGCTGCATTTCATATCCCTTGTAGGGTTGGGAGAAACTGGCCATCACATTATAGAAGCACACACACTGAAGAAGGAGCAGATGAAACTCAAATTCATCCATTTTGATATCTATTGCTATTTTTGATGAGATACCTAGTAATGTAGATGACTGACCATGTGAATTTTCAGACATTTTTATGACTATCTATTTGAAATTAGTGGAAGAGATCATTTTTGAAGTCAGTTTAAGAAAGAATATTGTATTATAAAATATGAAGAATATCATTTACATTTTTCATCAGTGAGGCTAAGAATTCAACCCAAATAACTGTTCCTACCTGTGGTTTGAGTCTACGCTTAGGAATCGAAGCATCTGTTGTTTACAGCCAAGATATTTTTACTCGGAGAATATTAACAAAGTTAGTACTTCTTAAATAGTACAAGTTGCAAACATTTTATTTTATACTGCCATAACATTTTAATACTTCTCAATATCAAAACCCTCTCATAAATGATTTCCAAAAATTGGGATGGCTTTTCATACTGCAAGGAAACACTGCTTAAAAAATGAAAAATTTTATTGTTAGTATTAATTCTAATGAGCTAGTGAATATATTTGAACACGAAGTTCAAAAAGTAATGTGTTGTTAAGCACTGTATTTAAAAAGGGAGCTGAAAGCTCTCCTAAGATATCAAGGAACATTATATATGCATGAAAGATAAAGATATCCCCACCATGATTGCAGGAGTGATGAGCTACACAGTAGATGATGTCCCTCCTCATGTGGCCACCATTCCTTCATCTAGAAACAATGAGTTTGTTTTTAAATTTTCAAACTTTGAGATATAATTGACATAGAACATTGTGCAAGTTTAAGGTGTACAATGTGATGACTTGATACATGTGTATATCATGAAATGATTACCAAAGTTAGATTCATGAACAAAATCCTCATGGATTTATTAACTGTCACTAAAAAGCAGTATTAATGACTCGAGCTAGTCCATTGTGCTCCAATGAATATAAAACAAATTACTCCAAAATGCGTACCATAAAACAACTATTGGTTTTGCTCAGATCCCACTGATTAGAAATTCAAAGAGAGCAACAGGAAGCATGAATTCTCTGTGCTCCATGATTTCTGAGGCCTCTCAAAAGGCAAGAAGACTAAGGTATGGAGGCTCCTCACGTGTAAGGTGTCTGGCAGTTGCTTCTGGGAAGCCTCAAACAGCTGGGGGCTCGGCTGCATGGACAACTGTCCTTGTTGGGTGGTGGTCTCACGATCCCTCCAAGATGGCTTCAGAGAAGCCAGATACCTTACACAGTGACTCGGGGCATGTCTCAAGGGACAGCACCTCAGGTGGAACTTGTGTCATATTTTCTCACCCAGTCTTACAAGCTGTGCACAGTAGTGTCCAGCACTTTCTCTTTGCCCCAGGCACAAAGCCTGGCTCATATTCAAGGAGAGAAAAAGTGGACTCTGTCTCTTTATGAAAGGTGTGTCAAAGAGTTTGTGGAATGTTTTCAAGCTATCTCCATTGCTAAGATAAAATTCATATATAGTTACCCAAAAATGGGAACAAGGACACGAAATATTTTTCAGTCTTTTTAACGTGCTCTTTTTCACTCCACCGAAAAAGCAAAAGTAATTGCCTGACATCACTGACAATCTTAAGATAAAAAAGAGAGGCAAGTTATTTTGAGAGCAGAAAGCTGTGATTAGATCATGCACAGAGAGAAGGGTGCATTTCTATCACTCCTATTTAGGACTTGGGTGGAAGGATGGGAATCTCCAAATTCTGCTAGAAAATTTTAGAAACATTTTAAGAAAAGCAGAGGCCTTAGAAGTCAGGAGAAATAATATTTGATCCTCATTTTCTGTTGACCTGAATGGAAAATAAAGACAATTTATTCAAAATCCTTCTGGCAGATAGAACTCCTTGATTTCTGACTTTTTTATCCATTGCCTTTGAAAATATACCTATCAATTAATCTGTACCCTGCATACTGGACTAGAGTTTCTCCTGATCTTTGGTGATAAATTCCCATAAAACCTGAGGGAGATTGGTTAACATATGTATCAATAATTTGTCTCCAAAGTCACACATTGTTGTGCCATTTTTCAGTGTCCCAGACTTCACCTTTGTGTCCAGTGCTATAAAGTAGGTGATCATAACTTTATGTGACTTGCAACAAAAAGTGATGTAGATATATCCCGGTCATGTCTAAAGGTGCATATGCTAAAATTTGAATAATTTGTATCTGAAACAGAATACGCAGTAATATCTGGAAAGGACTACAGAGCACGGAGACTTAAAAATTCATGAATTGCAAAAGCATTGCAAGTGAAAAATGTAGATACATAGGCCTTACAAAAATTTAAAGGTGCAACATCAATTATATGCCTTGATAGTAAAATAAGAGCTTAGATTAATATCTTTGAGCATCTAGTTAAGATTATATTATACTCTTTAAGTGAAATTCTATTACATAAATATTGTAAGTAAGAAAGGGGATGGATACTTCAAGTATTTAAATACAAATTACCTGGGAAGTGTCAGAGCTGTTATAGTTTTTTTTTTTTTTTTTAATTTCAGTGCATATGTACTATTTCTAGTGTGTTATGTGACCTGACATTCTAAGTGAAATATCACAAACAGGTAATTCGAGTCAGTTTTGCTAAAAGAATATCTGTGTATACGTACAGTTGCCAAATATACATCTGCATGTCAGCTAATTTCAAATTGCATTTGTTTAACTGAATTATATATTTATAACCAATTCTGTCCTTTTATTGAAATTTTTGATGTATAACATTGTGTAAATTGAATATGTACAACACATTAATTTGATACATTTATATATTGTAATATGATAGCAACTATAGGAAAAACTAGCAGCTCCATAACATGACATAATTTTCATTTCTTTTTAGTGGTTAAAGTTCTGGCCTCCTAGCAAGCTTGACGATTACACAATTACCTATTGTGTGCATTTGATTTCTAGGACTTCTTTACTTCTAAATACAAGCTTCTCCCCTTAAACAACATCTGTCCCATCACCACCCCCGTCTCCTGGTAACCACCATTTATTCTGTTTTTGTGAATTTGGCTTTTTAGATTCCATAATGTGAGTGATAACAGATAGTATCTGTCTTTGTCTGAGTTACCTCAGCTCAAATTCCATCCATTTTGCCATGGATGGTTAGATGTCCTTCTCGTGCTGAATGATATTCCATTGTGTGTGTCCGTGTGTGTGTAAACATAAAAGCACATCTTTCTCCACTCATCTGTTGATGGGCACTTAGGTTCTTTAAGTACCTTGGCTATTGTGAATAATTCTGCAACAAACATGGGAGTGCAGATATCACGTAAGTATCCTGTGGGTGTATACCCAGAGTGGAATTGCTCAATCATATGGTAGATCTATTTTCTTAATTTTTTTGAGGAATCTCTATGTGGTTTTTTCCATAATGGTTGGACCAATTTACATTCCTACAAACAGAGAAGAGTTCCCTTTTCTCCACATCTTTACCATCGCTTGTTAGCTCTTCTTGCTGATAGTTCTGACAGGTGTGAGGTGATATCTCATGGTTTTGATCTGCATTTTCATGATGATCGGTGATGTTGAGCATCTTTTCATGGACCAGTTGGCCATTTGGGTGTCTTTTTGGAAACATCTGTTTCCTCTGCTCATTTTTTAATTGGATTGTTTTTGTTTCCTATTGAATTAGCTGTAGGCATTCTTTATGTATTTTAGATGTTAACCCCTTATCTAATATATAGTTTACAAAATTGGTCTCCCTTTCTATAGGTTGCCTTTTTAATTTGTTTCTTTTGGTATGTAGGTTTCATTTCTCTTAACTATTGATTTTGTATTAAATCAAATACAAAGTTAAATACTAAATAGCTTTAGAATTATTGCAAATAATTCTAAAAGTTAAAGTTAGTTAACAAATACTAAATAGCTTTAGAATTATTGCAGAATAAGTACATAAGCCTTTAAAGACTATGCAAGTGAATATATTTAAAATTTAATGGTAAATTCTAGTTTTGTAAACAGTTTGATTTGTTAAAATGGTGGGGCCCAAGTGCATGGGGGTCTGTGGGCAATTTCCTCCAAAAGTGACTTCTAACAATTCATTCTATTGCTATATGATCAGTATAATGAGTGTTGTCTGTTTCCTGCCCATTGGTTCACATTAACCTCAGTGTTTGCTTAGAGATATAGAGTATGGCACACTTGGTGTGCTGTCTCATTTTGTTACTGGCCCCCTAAGAAGTCAGATGGCTTCCGATTTTGCTTGGAGTCCTGAGCCACCTTGTAAGAAGTTGAAATGTTATTTCAAGGCACTAAGTCTTGTGTGCAGCAGCTTTGTCAGAAATAATAAATAGATACAAATATGATAGCTGCATTTTATATACAGAATGTCCAAAGGTACCAGTATAATGTATCTACGGGTTTCTGACTTTACACACAATGATGAAAAGGACAGCATTTATCAATTTGTATTTGGGGGAATGATGTGGAAATTAGTCTTGGGGCTCCTGGGTGGCTCAGTTGGTTAAGCATCCGACTCTTGATCTTGGTCATGATCTTGCAGTTTGTGAGTTTTGAGCCTGGAGTTGGGCTTTGACCTGCCAACACAGAGTCAGCTTGGGCTTCTGTCTTTCCTGCTCTCTGCCCCTCCCCTGCTTACTCTCCCTCTGTCTCTCAAAAGAAATAAATAAACTTACAATATACTATGTTAAAAAATAGGCTCTATTAAATTGCCTTATCATTAAAATTTCCTGTAACTTAATGTGATCTCCAAGCCTTAGCTTTGGTGAGTTTTCTGGAAGTTTCCTTGGAAGTTCCCTTTCTCCCCAGATACTGGTGTGGTTCCCTCTTGCACTTCCTTTAGATCGCTGGGCATCAGCCTTACGGGAGTGTGCGCGTCTTTCCACCACGGGGAGCACTTTCTTCATGCTGCTTCACATTCTGCTGTGCAACGTGATGTGGCTTTTCTTCTCTCTTCTGCGGGAAAGGAAGCTTCAAGAGAACCACAGGGCATGTGCTCACGCTGAGTATGTCCTTGCCCTGAGCAACACCTGCCACGTCCTGTGAGGGTTCATATGATTGAAAAACTGGAATGATTCTACAGGTGAACACAACATTAGAATTCCTCAGGGGTTTAATGGTTTTCAATAACATTTCTACTTCTCTAAACATTTCTGAAGTTAAAGAGGCCTACAAGAGAAATTATTTACCAAGAAAACTGGAGCTGGATAATAAATTCTAGATCCCTGTTTCAAGTACAGAACAGGATCTGTGTTAAAGGAGAGCTCAGCATTAGGGGCCCCTAATGGTCATTGTCTCTGAAAGCCTACATTTTCCAAATGACCGGAAGTTGAGCTATCAATGAAATTTACTTAATGAATATTTTCCTTAAGCCTAACCCTTTTTGCCTTTACAGAATATGGGATCAATTATTCTTAACTGGCTCTTTGAGAAAGAGGAAGGGTAAGAGTCAGAGTATAGCTTGGGCTTGAGCATGCGGGACAGGGGAGGGGGATGTGAACACACATCCTTGTGCTCAGGGGCCTAAAACCCCTGCAGAGCACCTCCAACATACCAGAGGTTCCCCAAGGATCACTTCCTGGATTGGAAATTAAAAAAAAAAAAAAAAGAAAGAAGAAGAAGAAGGGCAGTGGCCCTGGGTGGCTCAGTCTGTTGAGAATCTTGATTTCAGCTCAGGTCATGATCTCACAGTTTGTGGGTTGGAGCCCTGCCTTGGGCTCCACAGTTGGCAGTGGGGACCCTGCTTGGGATTCATTCTCTCCCTCTCTCTCTCTCTCTCTCTCTCTCTCTCCCCTTCCCTCCCTCCCTCCCTCTCTCCAGCCTCACTCTCTGCCCCTCCCGGTCTGCACTCTGTTTCAAAATAAATACAACTTAAAAAAATATCAATAAATAAAAAATTTTAAAACACAGTCTTTTAAACTATTGAGTAAATTGACTGGCTATAGGTAAAAAAGAAATGAGATTTATGATGGTAACACTTATTTGTATGAAGTTTTAGACCCTGAAATTTATTTTACCAAAATTAACAAATAAGATGTGTATGAAAACCTGTCTTTCATATGTTGCCTCCTGTATGCTTCATGAAGAAATAACTCAAACCTGCTGCTTCATAAATGGGGAGAGGTGTTCATATATAATAAAAGCCAGAGATGGTTCCTAGTAATAAAATGTTTCATTTTTGGCTTAAACAGGGCATCATTTTAAACATTAATGAATTCAGCTTGCATTTTCATTTTGTTAATTGGTAAATTTTATTAATTTTCCTTTACACATTTTAAATCCAATGTGGAAGTATTTGCTTTATATACAGGCAATTTTTCATACTTGCGCTTTTTACCAAGTGATGAAGTAGGATGCTAACTGACCAGGAGTCTCCTAGATAGAAAATAATATATGAAGATGAAATATATGTGTGCACTGTTTACAGATATTAACTAATGTTTAGTAAGGACAATATCTCAAACTCATTTAATCATATTTACAGTATAAACAGTAAAAGTATTAAAGGACCTATTTTAGGTACTTCTGAGCTATCCTAAATTACACAGCTGATTTAATATCATTTTATATCATTTTAACTTTCATGATACCATGTTAACATTCTCAGCTGAAAATCTCAACCCTGTTGCCTATTGACAAAAAAAAATCCTTTAAAGGGAAAAGAAGTGGTAAATTTCTTGATTACAGGGCAGATTTGACAAGTATACACCAAAGCAAATTCATGCATTTTATGAACACATTTCACTCCGAGTAAAAATTCCATCAATGCTCCGTTGTCGTGGATATTAAGTGTCATGGTCAAGAAGGGTCTGTGAAGGGGGAAATAATCAAGGAAGATCAGAAATGCTGATAGATTAAAATGACGATCCAGTGTTCAATACATATAGATCCGCTCAAATGCTTTCTTCAACGTCCATCTATATCTGGGAACACGCACATATGGAATGGTATTCACCTGATTTTTATAAAGATTATTTCTCAATGGTAGAATTTGGGTTTTAATTTATTTTTGATAGGTCTCCTCATTCAAAAAATTGTATTATGATTTGAATATTGCTCAGAACTGTATTATAAGAAATATGCACATTACTCTAAAATTATATTACTTTTTTTTCACTCTTAAAAATAGACCTAAAAGGTTTGCCTCCCATTATGTGTACTAATTTTCCATGCTACTATTCTCTAAAAGTTTTGGTAAAACTAACATAAAATATAGAAGCAGGTATGGTTGATACCAAACAGGATAGTGATGATAGTTTTGGAAATTTCTGGAACATTAAGTGTTTTTTGGCTTTCAGTGAAATAGACAGATACCACTATATTTAGGAAATAGAAATCTTGTAAATGCAACTGTACTTATTTTTAACATTTTTATTAAGATGTAATCGATCTACAATACTCTCTAAGTATTTAAGTTATCACACTTAATACATTTTATTTTCTATACACTTTGTAAAACCATGATCTCAATTTAGGGAGCCTAGCTCATCATCCCTGCGTGTATCTTCAGGGCCTTTTCTCCCAAACTTTCCCACTCTTCCGTCCCTGGCAATCACTCACCTGCTCTCTTGCGCTATAGATTAGTTTGTGTATGTAGTATTTTCTAGATAGGGAATAATACAACTATGCACTCTAATCTGCCTGACTTAATTCACTCACCAGTATTGAAAATAGATTAATGATACCTTTTTCAAAGCTGGCTTCTGGTATTTTCAAAATAGTAGAACAGTAACTTTATTCCCTGTTGCATGTTAGTTTTGTGTAAGCTGGATTTTTGCAACGGGCAGGAAATGTCATGAAATGTTATGAAATGTTATTCACTGGACAGAACAGAAGTACTGAAATAAAAGTTTGGTAGCTATAGAGGAGGCTATTAGATTATGAGCAATCATGTTAAGCACAACATCGACTCTATTGGGTGATGAAAGATCGGTTTACTTTATAGAAATGCCTTTTTAAAAAAAAATAATTTAAAGCCACAAAGTATTTCAGAATAAGGCATGCACTTGGAATCCTTTAGTCGATTTTGCTGGAAGGCCAGCCTATATAAATGTAATGTCAGGCTTATTGATCATAAAACCCACAAATGTCTGAAAAGTAATTAATGGTGCTGCCTATAATCCATAATATCTGCTTAGTTATCCTATATGTAACATAACATAACAACATATAAATTGTATATAATAAATAATAATCCTATTATCTATTTATCATCTACCTATCATCTATCTGTCATCTAGCTATCATCTATCTATCTATCTATCTATCTGCCTATCATCTATCTATCGTCTGTCTATCGTCTGTCTATCGTCTATCATCTATCTATCGTCTGTCTATCTATCTATCTATCTATCGTCTATCTATCTATCTATCTATCTATCTATCGTCTGTCTATCTATCTATCTATCTATCTATCTATCTATCTATCTATCTATCTATCTATCTATCTGTCATGCTATCCTATCTTGGTCTCTTCAAGGCCACCGTGCACTCTCACTCCTGCATTGGCCCCAGCATCTCCCCACCAGCGTCTCCACTGCTGCGTATGTCTTCCATCCTCTTTCCTCAGAGGTACGGTCTTCCCAAAATATGTTGGGTCATATGTCTGTTCTGCTTGAAGTCCTGCCACAGGAGTCCTTTCTTCCCTCTGAACGAAGGTCCAACTGTGGCGCCGTCTTTGCTGTCGCCTGTATTGATGTTGCCAGTAATCTAGCTAGGTCCAACAAGACAATTTTATCAAACGATGGGTGGAGCTCAAACAAGACAGAGTAGCTAGTATACTTTCCACCTGTGAGAGTCATCGCTTTAGGCTTTTCAGGTGCATGGAAACAAAGCAGAAACACAACAGAACCACTTTCAGAGACTCCTCTTGCCCTAGAGAAACACAAGAGTTCATTATTTTCTTTTGATTCGTGTTAAGTATTTTTCCCATTTGCAGAGCTTTGGGAGATAGTTTAAACCCATTTGTGGTGACTCGGTTCTAACAACTTTCCCAAGATGTTGTCTTATCAGTGATTTATTAACTGAACACAGGAATGAGAGCAACACTCGTTAGAATAAATGTAGCTTTTACTAATGCTTCCCTTTGTCCTGTAAGGAGTTTGGGGATTGGTAGCCACCGGTACATTGCAGTTAGGACAATTGTGTGGAGGTAAAAATGAATCACTGACAGGGAAACCTCAACCGGAGATTAAAAAACCTTAATAAAAAATTTAGTGTGACTTTTAGAGATGTTTACCTCTTGTATTATAAAGCTATATATAGAAGTGAGAAGAGCATCAGCTAATGAGTGAAAAATGGGAATCCACCTTCCCTATGTTTCATTTATTATCTACCTCCAAAAACATACATGTGTGCACAGACACACGCACACAGTCAGACATTTGAACACATAGTTTTCAGACAATCCACATTCCATATTGTGTCATTAACATTGGAAAAAATTCTTATTATTGGCTCGCCTTTTCAAGGGCCTATTATATGCAAGATTAAAATAACGACAAAACTGATCCTCCAAAGAAGGATGTACAATTTAAATGAAAAAATTTTTTGAACTTTTGTTTATGTCATACATAATACACCCCCCCTAGGGCTTGAGCTCATGACTCCAAGATCAAGAATTGCAAGCTGTTCCAAATGCGCCAGCATGGTGCCCCTAAATTTTAAAATTTTATATAGGAACTCAGTGTATCTGCCAGAATAAAAATCATAATAATGACTTTTTTTGTTATTTAATTAAAATGACAAAGAAGGGCACCTGAATGGCTCAGATGGTTAAGTATCTGACTCTTCCTTCTCTGCTCAGGTCTTGATCTCCGGGCCATGAGTTCAAGCCCTACATTGGGCTCTTTACTGGTTGTGAAGCCTACTTAAAAAAATAGGGCAAATAATTTTGGAATTGACACCTCTTAAGAAGGAGAGGTAGGCATGAAGGCATGCTGTAATTCTGTTTAGCTAGAAAGTGTTGCAAAGATAAATCGACTTAGTCTGAGGCCAGTATGTATAATGAAGACTTACTTGATACACAGTTGTAGTAGATGCTCCTCACGACCCTGCCTGGTGCTCCTATTGAATTAAAATAGCTTTATTTGTGGATAAATAGATCCAAAACTGATTCAGAAATGACCAAGTTTCCTTGTTTTTTATTTCCTATGGTTATGTTATTTCTAAAAGATCATAGATATTTTTTAAAAAAAGAATATTTAGAAATCATCCAGAATGAGCTAACCTCTTATTTTGTAAACTGGCAAACTGAGGCTCTAAGACCTAATTTAGTAACTCTTAGACTCTGTTCTTGGAGAATGGGCTGGAATCCAACGCTGTCCAGAGACCTTGCGAGTACCTGTGTGTGTACACCCCCCACACACAAATACCCTTACACATGTCAGTTTCTGTAGGTGTTTTTTCCATATCTTTTACCTGCTTCTACGTATTTTGTATCTATAATTATCAAATGTGATATGCATAGTCTTATACATGAATATAATATTTATATATTAAATACACCTATGCTTACATACTTGTATTTTTATCTACTTGTAGATATTCACTAACCTGTTTTCTAAAAGTTGTGTTTACTTATATTTAATTTTTCCACAAGAAATATCTGACAGAAATCTGTAAGCCCCCTGAACATATAAGCTGACATAATATGCCCTTACAATTAATATACATTACATACATACTATATATATGCTATAGTGTATGCTTATATACGTGCACAAAGACTCACAATTGCATTCGCAGTCATGAACCGGCTATCAAGAAGACTGATAATAGTCTTGATTATAACCAAAAGCTCCCTATATCCAGGTATATATTCTTAAATTTCATTCACACAGATATTTTTAGAATCTGCTTCCTGCTGACTTCTGTAGCGGCACAGCTGAGCTACGCAAGCTCTTCTCTTTTACTTGGCTTACTCTGGTTTACTCTGCCTGCATGGATGTTACACAGACCACGGGTGCCATCTTATCCACGTAGGAAAAGCCACACATTGGATGTGCTTTTAGGGCAACAGAATAACAATGAGCCGAGTGCCAACCCTGTTCATTCTATCCCTTCTGTGCTACCTAGACTGAACACAGCAATGCAAAGTACACTCTGTTACTAAGCTAAAGGCAAAGACAGCAGAATCAACTCAAAGAAATCAGGAAAGCCATTCCCTGGCATACTAACAGCAAGGCAAGACTGTTCAGAATTTGTTAATTCTCAGAGGAAAGGGCAAAAAAATCATAGCCTTTTGGATTGAAAATTGTAGACTTTGATATTTCGCCCAATAAACCACGCTCGCTCAAAAATATACATCATACTTGCAAGACATCTGGACGGAGAAGGATCTAGAAAAGCATATTCTGACTGGTAGAGAAAGATATTTGTACAGATTGTGAGAGAGATGCACTCTCTTTTCTGTGTAGGAGGTAGGGGAAGTTATTATGTAAGTGTGGTCCTGAAATTCCCTGGTGATACCAAAATGGGAGTTCTCTGATATGGCAGAGTTAGGAACAACCGTAAATGATAGTTGCACTTATTGCATTTTAACATTAATTTTAAATGCGATGAACTGAAAAAAATCCTGGTGGGATTAATAAAGGTTAATGCTATGTAATTATTGTTAATAATACGACAACCAGTTTCACTTCCCTCTTTAGTAATAATGTCCTAGTTGCTATTCCTGTACATCATGACCTGGACTGTTGACTGCCCGGCCCCTCCAGGTGTCCCTGTGACTAAACTCTGGTTGGCGGGATATCTGCAAATTTGTGGGTACACTTCCTAGACATGGCCTTAGTATGGGGCAAATTTTGCACTTAAAAAATTTTTGTTAAGTTTATTTATTGAAAGAGACAGAGAGAGCAAGCTAGAGAGAGGCAGAGAGTAAGGGGGGGGGAGAGAATTCCAAGCAGGCTCTGCATGGTCAGTGTGGAGCCCAATGTGGGGCTTGAACTCTGTGAGATCATGACCTGAGCCGAAATCAAGAGTTGGAGGCTTGCCCAACTGAGCCACCCAGGTGCCCTTCATCTTACAATTCTAACGCCCTCCTCTGTGAAATCACATATGACTGCCCGGTGTGTAGCAGTGATGAGAGATTAGGAAGATGCAGAAATGTAGAAGCCAGGCTTCCTGCCAACAATCTGAAACTACTTTACCAGGATGACATTGCCTTTCTAGAAATTAATTCTCATTGTGGAATGAATTTACTGTTCTTTCTTGTTGAAGGAACCTTTTTTTTTTTTCTTGCAGGCACACCTATCCTAATTAGGTGTTTTTTATTGACCTCTCAAAGGATACAACACTTACTCAGATGATAGAAATTCTTTAACAGCTTCATAGGAGCATAATGATAACATGACAATTTATATTTTTATGGAGCTTTAGAATTTTAGAGTTAGGATATGTTTCCTGTCTTCAAACTCCAAATTTAGTCACTATGGGGAATTGGCAAGTACATAAATTTATGAAAATGCAATAAAATATTACAGATTGTGTTTTTCTGTCAAAAATGCTCCTCAGAAGAGGAATTCATATCTGAGTAATTATCTCTTTATAGTGTCAAGTGGATTCACCCCAGTTATCACCACTAGGACTTCTCTTTCTTGAATGTTCTAAAAATACCCAAATTCTAGGCTGTTGATAATACCATTTAATTGTCAGTATAGATGCAAATCCCTATAGGTAGAGGGAACTGTCATTCCCTGTAGAATTAGATCAGGTTTCTTGGATCATAATATAGAACAAAATGCTCTTTATTTACGTAAATGGGATTAAGAAGACAGATACTGAATCTTGTCACAAAGCTCTAGACACTATGGTATTTACAGTATAAATTCAATAGCTTTCATGCTAATGGGATTGATAGAGTGCTTTGTGTGGTTGTCTGAGGCGTAATTTGCTTCCTCCTGTTAGATACCTTGCTTGAGATTTGTTAGGATTCAGTATAAAAGATAAAAGAAGATTTGGGGTTTGATTAGTGTTAAATCTTATAGTACATTCACCATCATCATTAAAGGTGCTTTTAATACCTAAGCAGGAAATTTCCATCTTTGCGGTTCTGCAAAGTGGATCAATATTGCGGGTGCATATTTGTACTTAAATTGTTGCTGGAATGCAGACCCTATCACCACTCACTTTCACTTTTACTGAAAACTCTCGTTATGTCCTTTCAATTACTGTGGCTCCTGTGCTATTAGGAAAGTAGTACAGTGAATTAATCATTTTAATAAAATGTGACTTTCTTAAAAGATAATTATTAAATGGAAAATCATGGCTTATCAGTAACATATTAGGTTCTTCTCTTGACATTAATTTCAAAGTTGACTTATCTTAAAGATGGTTGAATACTTTTCATGTCCTTATATGCTGGTTTTATTGTAATTTCCAGTCTAAAATTAGATTAATTTTTTATCCCTTTCTAATACCAATTCAAATGATGTAAAACTACTTAAAACCATACAATCTGCTGTATCTTTATTGGACAATTATGTTTATTAGTTATATTAAAGCTTTCCAAAAAAACCAATGACGGGTTAATAAGCATGAAATTTGTTCTGTGGCTCTTGAAAACAATGCTAATTTTTCCATTTTGTCAAGTAAAAATCTAATTCCTTGATGCTCAAAGATTTATTTCTGGTCATTTCAGTGATGACTAATGCATATCCACATTTAGGAAAAATATTATATAAAAATAAACACTGATTTTCCAAATCAGTGGAGGATAACATTTAAAGAGAAAAAAAAGCCACTGATTATATATATCGAACCAAGTTTGTCTGGTTGTTCACTTTCTTAAAGAATTTTACTGATGTATAATTTACATACCACAATTTTCCCACTTGAAGAAAAGCAATGAAATGGTATTTAGTAAGTGTATAGAAATACAACCATTTCTACAAATTTGGTTTTATCTACAAACCTAAAAAATGGAAGTAATAAGCCAGTGCGGGAACCGTAAAGCCTTTAAAACAAAGTATAGTCCTGGAGAGATGGGAAATGAATTCATTTGATAAACCAAGATCTCTAAATCAGAAGATTTACTTCTGTTACTTTACTTAATATTTTTATTATAAAAATTAGTGGCCAAGCCCCATTTAAAAATAAAAATTTTTAAATTAACATTATAATGGCGGACTTCCGGTTTGCAGTTCCTCTTGCAATGAACTTGGAAGTTGCCGCTCTATCCTAACAGGTGACAATCCGGACAGTCTGAAACATCATCAACTCTTTGGGAATCTGAGAGATTCCAGAGAAAAGAGGATACAGGTCATATCACTGCTCTCAAGATTGAAGAAACAGGTTAATACAGAGAGTCAGTGCAGAGTGTGGAAACTTCCAGGGGAATCAGTGCTGGGTAGGAAAATCCAAACTGAACTGATGAATTGCCGGGGGCTCGGTGTAAACAGCTGAGTCACAGCTCCAAGGAGACCCAGCCACAAGAGGGGCCTGACATACGGTGAGACTTACCTCCAGGACCTTGCCAGATCTGCACAATAAATAGTGGAGGAAGACCACCTTGGGTGTCTGGCAGGAGAGGAAAAAAGAACCATTTGAAATAAGTAGTTGAGCAGGCGGTTCTTCCTAGCAAGTCCTGCTCTTAGGACAAACTAACCAGAGCCTAATTGACGTTGAGAAGAAAAATCCCCAACGCCAGCCCACCCTAACCCATTTTGTCCCAGCCAAGCGGGGGGAGGGGGGAACCCCAAGAAACACTTATAATATTCTCATTGCAGACATAGGCTCGCCAAAAGCCTGAGACCTAATCACAGGATTAAAGAACACTTACCCTCCCCTCCAGTCTCTCCATCATATCACTAAATGTCTATCTATAGCAGTTCCTTTTACCCAGTACATCATGTCCAGCTACCAAGAAAAAAATTAAAGGCATACCCAAAGGCAAGAAACACCACTTGAAGAGACAGAGCAAGCATTAGAACCAGACACGAAAGGAATATTGGGATTATCAGACTGAACATTTTAAACAACTGTGATAATATAGAGCAGGCTCGAAGGGATAAAGAGGCCAGTGCGCAAGAACAGGTGAGCAGTGGGAATCCTAAGAAAGAACTAAAAAGAAAATCTAGAGATTAAAAAAAAACAAACAGAAATGAAACATGCCTCTGGGTTCATTTGTAGACTGGACATCGCTGAAGAAAAGATCTCTGTGCTAGAGACTGTATCAGAAGACTCCTCAAAAAGCAGAGAGAACAGAAACCCAGAACAGATCATCCAAGGGTCATAGTGCAACTACAATAGGTATTATATCTGAGTAATGGAAATACCAGAAAGAGAAGAAAGAAAGAAATGGAAGAAAGCTATGACACAATGATTGAGAATGTCTCCAAATGAATGTCAGGCATAAAACCACAGATCCAGGAAGATCAGAACAGTAAGCAGGATAACTGTCGACAAAAATGAACAAAACAAAAAACCCCAAACCCGATGCATAGCTTATAAAACACAAAGAACTCAGGGCACCTGGGTGGCTCAGTCAGTTAAGTCTCTGACTCTTGACTTTGGCTCAGGCCATGATCTCACAGTTTGTGAGTTTGAGCCCCTTGATGGGCTCTTCATTGTCAGTGTGCAGTCTGCTTGGGATTCTCTCTCCCTCTCTCTCTCTGCCCCTTCCCTGATTGCTCTCTCTCAAAATAAGCAAACTTGAAAAAAACATAATGAACTCAAATAGGCAAAAATAGGAAAATACAGATTTTCTGTGTATTTAATCATAATCCCATTTTATAAAGGTAAACTTAATTTTATATAAAAGTTTAAAAAATCTCAGTACTGAACATGATATAATTTCATTAGGACATAGTACTTCTATCATATAATAGAGGTGACCGCGTATCTTGACTGAGCAGTAATTTTTCTGGTTTTAGGAAGACTCCATGGATGTTGGTAAATTAAATGGCATTCATGCACTTTTAATTGATTATACTTGAGAGGGTTTTGTGCACCTGGTAAAATTCTAAGCAACATTTACATGGTGTGAATCTTCCAGAATATAAATTGAAAAGCAGCTGCCTCCAAACAGTAGTTATTAAACAAGCTGATTCACAGAATTTTAACACCTCCACTCCTGCCCAACTTTTCTGCTTGTCATTTATTCTCTTTATAATAAGGCAGATAAAAATAAATTAACACTCCTTTCTTCTAGATTTGAATTTAGACTCTGTCCATGTGTACCATATATTATTTAGATACCTCTATTTTAACATCTTCCATAAAACATGAACTGAATAAACACATAATAAATTTAAGTAGGATGTTATGAATAGCCTCTTTAATTGCACATGGACATTTTTTGCTATAGACGCTAATTCTTTAAGGTTTATTTATTTTGAGCGAGAGAGCGCACAAATGGGGGAGACGGTCAGTGAGGAGCCTGATGGCCCAATAGATGTTAATCCTTAAACAATGACTGTGGCTATTTATTTGCATGTGGTTCATAAATGGAATCAGAAGATATTTATGTGCCATCTTAGCTCAATGGGATAGGGAAATCACAATAAGAATTAGATGTGTCAGTAATTATAGGAAAACAAAACAAATTGCTTTGATACAGCTTGAATGACAGAGAAAATCTCAAGATGCCAAGACTGGGTGTAAGGGGAAAAATAGATGACACACAGTTGACCTAGACTGTATAACATGGAGGGGCGTCTGGGTGGCTCAGTTTGTTAACTGTTCAACTCTTGATTTCGGCTCAGGTCATGATCTCACAGTTCGTGAGACTGAACCCCACATGGGGCTCTGTGCTGGCCATGCAGAGCCTACTTGGGATTCTCTCCCCCTCTCTGTGTCCCTCCGCCACTAGTGCATGAGCCATGCGTGTGCATTTGCTCTCAAAATAAACATCTAAAAAAAGACTGTATGAAATGGAGAAAAGACCTCAAGGCTGAAGGGCGCACAAAGGAAGCAGCATTTGGGTCAGACTGTTGTCTGAACACAAAGTCATGACACAAAAGACTATTCCTGAGAATGGGACAAACGATGGAATAATTTGAAAGTCCAGGCAGAGAATGAATTTCAAAGAAACTATCTTTGCCAACTGGACCTAACCAAGCAAGTGTCTATGACTTAAATATGTACTTTTATCATTCATAGTGCAGTCTGTACACTAAGAATATGATTTCTTATACAGTAAGGAACTGCATGAAAGATTTTACATTCCTGTCAATGTGTATCATAGATTGTTTAGATACCTTTGTGTTAAAGCATGAGGTGAATAAACATATAAGAAGCACTGGGGTGGAGATTGTATTTCCTAAGGTTTCAGTCATTTTTTGGTGAGTGTTGACAGAGCTTGGTATGGAAGAAGCCCTCATGTTTCCTCATGCAGAAGTCCTTTCTGCCTGATACTTTATGAGGCTGACATTGTTTACAGGGCTCCAAGCATTTTAGCCTTTAACTAGGTAGGTATATCAATGGAGAAAATGTAGGTGTATTGCTTGATGATGATTATTGGATATTCTTCTACACCATTCATTGAAATGATAGAAAAGCAGTTAAATTTCAGAGATGATCTTTTATGACCCCATGAAAGGAACAGATGGCAGGTACTGTGCGAATTCATCCTGATGCTTCTGAAGGTTGACAACAACTGCTCAGGTTTTGATGTAAACAGTAATCTAATTACCAAAAAATGTCTGCCCATTACAATAGGAAGATAAAGTGCAATGGGACAGAGCAACTTCCTTCTCAGTAACAGCTGCAGACACTAATCAAACCAAACAGTGCTAATTAAAATTGGGAAGGAGTAAAGCAGTGACAATAAACAAAAGGATTTTCTAGGATGGCGATCTCCTGAAAAATGGACTTCATCTGATGAGAAGGTAGCCAAAGGAGTGTGGAGATAAAACAATGCCTTTGTGATAACTGAGAGGATCAAGCAGTAGTCTACAAGTAGAAAATCATTTCCAAGAAAAAATATACTTATTTCAGAAGAAATGTAAAGATCAACATAACTCAAACTAGTTAAAGCTAGAATTCTATAAGCATTCAGTGGGGTCATCAGCAAGAAGAGAGGGGTGCCTGGGTGGCTCAGTGGATTGAGTGTCTGACTCTTGATTTTGGCTCGGGTCACGATCCCAGAGTTGTGGGATTGCGCCCCAGGTTGGGCTCTGTGCTGAATGGGAAGCCTGCTTAAGATTCTCTCCTTCTTCCTTTGCCCTCATGCTCTCTTTCTCTCTTTAAAATACAATTTAAAAAAAAAGTAGTGAGAAGAAAGAGACTTCAGGAGCATCACACAAGGAAATCTAAAGCCTTCAATAAACATTGGTGCCATTTTCCGTTCTTAGATCCTCTGACATTGTGCTACTCAAGTTATGGTCTACAGATGCTTGTCCTTTAACAAGATAAGGAATTTGTGCCAGAATATAGAACAACTGCAGATAAAGCAACTAGATAGTGTTGACTTCAGCCTTTTCGAATTATATATATATCAAGACTTTACTGAGGAAGAAATGAGTGTGTTGATTCACGTTTTAGGAGATTTATATCTTGCTGCAGACAAGTTTCAAGCAGTTACCTTAGAAGTACCAATAGGATTGATTTCACTTAGTAAAAATGGTAGTAAGTAACATAACCTGTAACGCTCATACTACAACAGTATTTTATTTTTAAATAGTCCCACTAATACTTTAGATATTGTAGCATTTTTCACTAGGATAAATTTTTTCAAGGGCCCTGTAATATATTATAAACCAATAAGATATGTAATTAGAGATAATATTTATTTCATATATGTGTGTATATGTATATATGCAATCATGCATATATGTGCATTTGTGTGCTCTGTATCCTCAGAGTTCAGTAAACAGACAAAAATCATACCAGTATCTAGTATGGTGTCTGAATAGGGAATTAGAAATTCTAAACTTTTATGTAAAATAAAAATAAAAATAACAGCTTTTTAGGCAATTAAAAGGAAAAGGAAATTATTATATTGAATGACTTTGTGTAAGAAATTCACCTTAAAGTTTCATAATAACTTATATTTCTGATGCTTTTAATCCACAGATAATAAGCATCATTGTAAAATATATATTCAATTTCTCAAAGAAAGCTCCATTTTCAGGGCTGCTCCCAGGGAAAAAAATGGTAATTATGTGATTTATAGTTTTTCTATAATTTACACATTGTCTTTTATATGCCATGTATCGAGTTTCTAAGTATTATGCACTGAGCTTTACATTTAATGCATGCTATCACCAAACCTTGTAATTATTTTTCCATGTGCACTTTGATTCATTTGGAAAATCTTAGTAAGTAAAGTCAGTGACCACAGACCAGGTAGATCATTCTAGATCCAGTAATGACATTCATTATATGAACTCAATTTCCCATATTTTCAAAAACATTTCATGACATTCTCAGTCCTCATACTTTTGAATCCTATATTATGTACTAGAGAGCAGATAATTTATTCATAAACAGACAACCTTCTGTATATTTATGGTAATAAAACCATCATTAAGCCATACAAAATGAGTTTTCTGTGACAAGATTTTTTGACAGAAATATCCATCATGTTTAATTGATCCTTTTAGGTTAGAAATTACCAAGTAAAACTTATGCATATCAAATGAAGTAGAAAACTATCATTTTAATTATGCAATCACTAATTATCACCATATATATATTACCTAGTCCTTAACTAAGATAAGTGTAGAATTAGATCACTAGGCTTCCTTTTACATTAGTTACTGAGTTAATATACAAATACACAATTCATTCTCATGGTCTCACCTAAACCACAATTAAGAATGGTGCCCAAAACTTCAAAACAACAATAGGCACACACGGAATATCCTCCTTGAGCCAGTCCATGGGCCCAAGGCTTACTCTTTGATCAAACCTCACTTAAATTATTCTCTATTGATCCTTGCCTGAAATATCAATTGTTGACAATTTACCATTCTCTTATAATTATTTTATATCTTCCTAAAATAGCCCACTTTTGACTCATCAGTCTAAATCATAAGTATTTTAGGGCTAGGCATAATGCTCTGGGTCACACTGTCCCCCAAGCACGTGGCCTATTTAGCTCCTATTTAGTAGCCATTAACAAGCTAAGGCTTGCTATCACCCAACTAAGAAGCAAACTCAGGACCAACAGACCTTTCGATTTCCAAATTGACATTGAACCACATTATGTGATCAGATCACTGTAAACAATCAGTTAATTTTGGTCCACGCATAGTGACCTGTATGTTGTCACAGTTACTGTAAGTACATTGTCAAGAGAACCTGTTGTGTGTCACTTCCCTTGTAATATTACATGCATTTGAAGAACAGTGGAAGGAAAAGACAATAGATTGAAGTAATTATCTGTGTGTAATCAAGGCAAAGAGCTACTGTGTTAAGTAATGAACTCTGAACATTTAAACAATTCCCAGAACATTCCCTGAGCACAGGGATCCTCTTAAAGCATCCCTTTGTATAAAAATCTGTTATCTTTTCTAAACACAACAGAACTTAGAAGAATATTTTGAACTGTTTTTGATACGTGTTCAGTGGCATATAACTAAGAAGACCAGAACAATGTGGTGGTGGTGGTGTTTTTTTTTTTCCTTTTTCTTTTTATAAAACCACATACAAGCAAATGTACTTGTTAGCTATTGGAAACCTAAAATGATAAACCAAATATAGCCCAAAATATTTACTGGTACCCATCATAGTGTGGATACCCATTTCCAAACAAGTTTCCAGTATCCGTCCACACTGCGTCCAACTGCGGCCAAGGTGGTAAAGTTACCTGCCATATCTCAAGCCTGCTGTTACAAGTTTGGAAACTTGGAGAAGATCATAAGGATCAGAAAACAGTCGTTATCTCCAGTTGAAGTTATGTAGCTTCAGGTTGTGTACTATTTATAGTGACATAAATCTATCACCTTATAGTGTGATTTTATAAAGAATTTAAATTTAAAAAGAAGCCTGTTACCTCTTCTCCATCCTGAAAAAAATATCTGTGGCATGCCTATAGAAGGTATATAGTTCATAAAATGGACTATATCTCATCCCCAAATACTCTCTCCTCTGCTCTTGGGCCCTATACTTACAGCTGTATGCTGGCCATATTCATAGATAGTATAGATTGACATTCTAAGATAGAGTCATTATTTGTCCATCCTTGGCATAAAACGTGCTCTACTTCCTGTATCCCCTTACGTATTTACATATAAATATAAAATATGTTTATAAATTTATGTGCCTATATATACACAGTGCAATTGTGAAATGGGCGAATTAATAATCCTAATGCAGAGTTTCTGTTGTGCTCGTGATTCTCTCCCAGTTCAATGGTAATAGAGTTCAGGGCATTTTTAGACCCAAATGTTTTCTGAATCCAATTCTCAAACACTGTTCATGTGTCACCCAGAGTCCTGTGACTGTCTTCTAAGTACTGTCAGTACTTAGAGTTCCCCAGCCTTGATTTAGCCCTCAGACTCTCCAACCCTCGATATGGTACAGCCTAGACCACATACCCTAGTCTTCCAGATTGCTAGGGTATAACAGAAAGCTAAAGTGAAAAAGAAAAAAAAGTGCCTCAGATGTTTGAGTGGCCTAAAATAGGTTGATTAAGTAAGTCTGATATCTTTCCAAATTTGTCAAGCTAAAGTTTTTTGAAGTCATTGGAATCAGAATTTATTGGAGGTAGCGAATATATATATATATATATATATAGTTTTTTCATTAAACCAGCTTAATTATATCAGGGAAGACTTCCAGCCACACAAAAATTATCAGGTTTTTCCTTCTACAATCTTTATCTTTTAATCCTGGTATTAAAGCCTTGAGACTTGATAACTTTTTATAATGAAATTGCATCAATTATGTGAGGATAAATTGTTATTATTAAAGATATAACAGAGATATGTGGTAAAATGTTGATTTAAAATAATGTATATTTAAAATCAGAGGCAGGTATTTTGCTTAATGGGCATTGCAGTATAAGGTTGGGTTTGGGTTTTGGTCAGATATATAATCCAAAAACTATGAAGAGCTGTGGAAAATATTTCTTTTTATCTGGGAATATATAGAAATATAAAATGTGGAAATGACTGAAATATTACTGGGTGAAATATTACACCCATCCCTCTATATATTTTTTATGTATACAGTTTTATTCCTAAAAGAATATAAGGTGAATTCATAAAGTTTATCTCTAGATATAAAAATCAGATTCTATTACACTTAACATGTTTGTCAAAAAATGTTATATTAAATTTAAAATATTTTTAAACTATTATACTTCGAGCAATCAATTTTCATATGAATTTAAATATTGCAACACATGTTGCAGCACAGTAATGAACTTTAAAGGATCAAAAACTATAGGCAAAAGAAGGAGATGCGTTAAAAAAAAAAAAACACCACTAATACATTTTGTGAAGTTCTACTCCTACTGGCTTATTTGATTAATTTGGATCCAATTTATATGCGACATGAGACATTAAAAAACAAAGGATAACATGAAATTTCTTAAATTTCTTAATATTATACTTCATTTGTTGATTCAACTTATGTCCACGTATATGGTGATTCTTACAACGTGGTAATGATTTTGTTTAATTACATTTGGGGAAGGAAGTTCCCTGCAGCCAAGCACTTTGCTCAGACCTGGGCTTGGAGAGGGAGAGGATGCACTAACACTAGAGCTACGGAATGGGGCTTACACACAGCCTGTGTAGGACCCCAAACACCCAACTTCAGACCCACAGTGTCGGGTGTAGATTTCTATCACCTTTTTCTGAAATTTGAGTTTATGTGTCTTCTTCCTTTACTGGAATGGAAGTTCTGACAGTGTCTAAATTTGTCACTATTTGTTTACTGTTCATTCCCTAGTGCCTACTAAATGCGTGACTTTTTACAGTCTCAAAATAGTTATAGAAGGGTGAGGGAATGAATGAATGAATCAGGTGCTTTATGACTTTCTCATAAGGTAGACATTTCTCACTCTGTGAAGCATCTAACAAATGTCTTTTTTAGTGGACTCTGCCTGGTACTTATATCCAAACTGCAGAATAGCAGGTTGATTATAAGATATTGAGCCAAGACATCAAAACATGACTTTAATTTGTTTACTTATTCAGTTGTTAATTTGTATTTCTTGGAAAAATTTTGCTGCATATGTTGTATATTTTAAATATACGTGCATTATTATAAGAGTTGCTATTGAGTTAGGTATCTATTACTTATTTTTTAGCAGTATCAGCTCAATTTAATCTCTAAATTGGAATGAATGAATATTAAAATTGACATTTCACAAATGTGTTTTTAAAGGTTTTAGTTGTTGAAATGATAGATGTATTTTTTAATTTAGCATCAGCTCTGCCAGTCTGCATTCGTTTGTATTTTCATTTACTCCATTTGAAAGCATAGACACTATAGGATAAGTTATGAAAAGATATAGGAAAAACACTGACAACATTTTGATTCTGATATTAGGAGATAAAAATGAAGAATAGTGAAAAAATGTACAAGTTTTACTGAACATGTACAAAAATTGGATTTCTTGCTCATTTCCAGTTCCGTATATTCTAAACAACATGTTCATAGCCAAATTATGACTCTAAGCCAAGCAAATACTATAGCAGAAAGGTCATTTTGCAGAAATAATAGTATTTTAACTTTCTCATCTCTGGGTGAGTTAATGCCTTGATGGAGATGCCTTCCCCATTTAGATAGGAGAAGATAAAGGAAATTGTATTGCAATTTTAATATTTCCTTTGTCACTGTGAATGAAATCCATTAATGCTAGGGCTTTTACAAAGCCATCCTATGTGGACAGAAAATACAACCAGGTTATTAACCAAATGTAATTGCCTGGTGATAACAGAGTCTTTGAGTCTCGATTTGAAGCTTATTTAACTTCAAAAAGGCTATCAATTAGGACACCACATTTAAAGCAAGTGGGAAAATTATGCATGGACACTTTTAACAAAAAGGTGACACTTTCATAAAAGAGTACATATCATTTTAGAATACCAAACTCATTCTTTAGTATTGTTTAAGCATAAGAGAACTTAATACATTTTTTTGGTCCCCTGGTGCTGAAAGGCTTGAGAGAACTAGACATTCTCCAGACTCAAATGGTGGGTGGAAGGCATATCCACAGTCATGGTGCCCCTGGTCCTGGGGAATATGTATGTCCAAGCAGTGCAGGTGATGACTACAGAATACAGCATGTGCGTGTGTGAGTGTGTTCTAAGTGTCCCTAGCAACAAAACATGTTCATTGTAGCACTGAAAAGTGAAAATATCTTTCATTATCTTTAAAACTTTGGTACTGAATTTTGTAGTCCTAAACCCAGAGCATTTTTGTGTTCAGTGATGTCACTCATATTTGTAATCTAGGGGAGTGGAAGTAGGAGGGGCTTCACTCGGAGGGGAAGTGGTGGTTAATGGAAAAACACTGACTTGGATAGAAACCTGAGCACAAACCCCAGTTTTATAGAAATACTATCTAAGATCATAATTTTCAGGGATTCCTCTGTGAGAAGCACTCTTCAAAACACATAAATATCCTATCATGAATTTAGACAATCATTTAAGTATGAGTTTCCTCCTTTATAAACATGTGAGCTTAGAGGAGATATAGTTAGGAAGAAGTTCTCATGAGCTCTACTCAACATGGTTCTTTGTACTTTTTGTCTCCCATGAAGATGGAACTTAGTCTAATCAGTCGAGTGGGCAAACCCAATATTCAGCAGGGGCACTACACTTTCAGAGATCAATTTGAGATTGTGACTTCTCTGCCTGCTCCCATCTCCTCCAATGATTATGGGGCAGGCATCATGCTTATCGTTGGATGAGCTGTCATCAACAAGATGATGTGGTCCTTGTCTTCATGTGTCTTGGAGTTTCCCTGCCTCTTTCCCCCTTACAACCAGATTAGGAAATTGACTCCTGAACCGTTTCTTTGGGACAAACCTGGCAATAATTGTTCTCTCCATCCCTCCAAAAATGAAGTTCACTGCTCCATCACATGCTCTCTTACCATCCATGAGTCAGACCATGAAAGCCAAACCTGAGAATCCTTGTCCTTAGCAGGGCTGACAAAAATGCAGGAATTTCTTAATAGGTATTTTACACTTGAAATTTGTACATAGTTTTCTCAAGCCGTAAAAATTAAATAGACAACCATTTCTAAGCATTAGTTTGAGATACATTTCAAAATACCATTTTATGTTATGCATTCCTTTTGAAATTTGATTCAGATTAGTATAATATTTTTATGTTCCAAGAGAGATAATAGAGGCTGCATTTTGCAACTGAACAACTTAGATGTGAAAAAACAGGAAAGTAGCTTCTGGTGCTTTCCGGAGGTAAACCCGTGAATCTTGTGCAGAAAAGCTTCAAATCCAAAAGGAGCTAGTTTGCAGCTCCCAGAACATTCTAATATTCTAGGACTAGGGTGGATCAGAACTGCAAACTATTTCAGCCTGCTTCTTTTTGGAGGGGGCACTCCCTTCCCTTCCCACGAGCCTCTGGAGGGATGCCCAACTCAAACTTAGAAGCAGAATAACCTATGACCTCTCCCATCTGCCTCCAATTTCCTGTCCATCCAACCGCATGCCCCGCTATTTCCTCCACACCACATGGAAACTGTCTTTTATGCCCTTGCCATGTCTATTACATTCTCTCCTCATATCTTTGCTGATGATCCTCTCTTTTTATTGATCCAAAACTTTTTGAGGCTTACGTGCATCGCCCATGCTCACCTCCTCCACATATTCTTTCTGAAACTGTCCATTCCACATGGATTATCCTGTCTCTGAATTCTTACAAACTCAGTCCATATATTTGACACACAATAACCTATCAGTCCGTAATGTGTCTGATTGCTCTGTCTTGTGGCAAAGCTGCCCTACTGTGAAACATACACATCTAAATTTGCTCTCTTCTATTAGATTCCTTGACTGCTTCAAATGAATGTCTCCAATACAGCCTGATGCTATCGATAGTAGTTTTGAATTAGTAATTCCAGATATTTTTCTAAGTCCTTTTGATAAGTGATCCTCATTATAACATGTATGTGGGAGTTAGGTACAAGCTCTCATGGTTAACATAGGATCAGAATTGGAACATGTCTGTTCATTAGATAAGATAGTATGAGATTTGAATATTGACAAGTACTAACACTTAATTAAAAGGGACAAGGAGCTAAACTATCATCTAATTTTAGGATAAGAAATCTGAAGCTTCATGGAGTTTACATGCTTTCTCTAAGTTACACTTCAAGGATGAGTCAGTACTTGAACTCAGGTCAGGCTTTCTCCAAAATATTTGGCATTTCTTCAGGAAATTTCTATCTAGGAAAGAAATATGTTAATTGGTAGAACATAGGGCACTAAGTTTTTTGCTAATACTTCATGCACTGAATCTGTCTGAAAACCAAGATAATTTTTGCAGTACTGGCTATTACAAAACTGGTAAAAAAAAAAAATGTCCAGTTTTGTAGATGAGGAAACTGCATGATCAAATAGTTGAAGGACACTTGCACTCTGACTTCTCAGCTTGAGATCTTTCGGTGATTCTAGGTAGTCTTGCCAACAAAAGTGATGTACTTACTTCCTGCCTCACCAGTGCCTCTTCTTAGCTAGTGATCGCCTCCCCATGCCAACGGGGCTAAGCAGACACCACTGTCATTATAGCTTTTCCCTGAATGCGGTCTCTACAAAACAAACAAACAAAAAAGTTTATTTTTGTGTTGTTGGCCTGTAGTAATTCTATGATAAGCTCTTAGGGTTCAAAATGATTCTACCATTTCAGGGTTGTGTATTTAAAGTTCACTTTTCTTTTTTTCTGATTTTTGTTTATTTTTGTGGCGAAATCCTTTGTAGTCACAGCCTTCAAATTCAAATTGAGGCTGTTATTTCCCTTTAAGCATTACTAGCATTTTGTTCAGGAATCTTTTCCCTGAGTGAGACAGTAGAAACTGGCATCATACCAAAGAGGCTGATTCAGCAAGAATGCACCTGGCAAGCAAGCAATTTGGTTTTATACTTTTAGGTTTTCTGTTATGAGAAGCTATGATGGGTCACAATAACTGGGAATGGAATGTTCATGCAAATTACACTTTACTTCCTTATGGTCTTTTATCATCTATGTTGATTCTTTTGTACATACAGAAGCCTTACATATTTCTTGGCCATGTATGTGATTAAATAAGACTTCTATTTTATTTTGATTTTTCCTTGTGTAAATGCCTCCATTTGTAGAATTAAAAAAAATTAAACCAGCACATAGGAATCATTGGTTTGGACAGACCCTTATGTGTAGCTGATTTTTAAAAGTAGAAGTACTGATTCATAAATAGGGGATTCAATTCAGTAAGAGACAATGAATGCTTTAAAATACATTTAAGCACATCCTAAGTCAAAACCTTAAAAACTGTTGTCTGTCATAACTACATAAAGTGTTTAAAAATATTTTAGTAGCTCTCAGCTGAGATTTAAAGGCAGTCCATGTCCTAAAAGTAATCAATAGTCAACTAAAATTTGTATGGTTCCTGCACTGTCCCAGCAATTATGCTAAATTTTATATATTTGTATGCATTGTACTATCAAAACAATTTGATGGAGTGGAGATGATATCCACGTTATAGATATGGAAGCAGGAGTTAAGATCAAACTCTCAAAGTCACACATCTTGTAAGTAATAAACCAAGTGTGGGACTTCCAAATCTGTGCTTACTGTCTGTCTTCAGTTTGGTAGAGAAAATGTGGTGTGGTAATGAGACTATTAGAATAATCTGGAGTTTAAAATTTTACTTCGGTTTTGTGAGCGTACAGACTGTGACCCTGAGCTTTATGATTTGGAAATATAACCTTTAGTATGGTTACATGAGATGCAGATAAAACACCATTACTTACACCCCCTTATTTCTTTGCTGGAGGAAGAATCAACGCGATTTAGTCATGGTTGACAATGTCACTAAGAGTATGTCGAAAAACAGGAAGCTTGATGAAATCCTAGTCTCTGTTACACATATAACTGTTAATACTTTTCAATATTTCTGAATGGAAGTGAGTGTGAATTGGTGGCTTAAAAGTTTAAACCTTCCAAAGGTACAGTGATTTTTTTTTCTCTGTAATGTGTATGAAGGTATTGATTACATGGTGGAGGGCTTCATGTCGGTACTGAAAATGGCAGATCACTTTGGCATAATGAAGAGGAGATTTATATGTGGCCAATGGAAAAGAATATTGATATATATTTTACTACCATTCTACTGAAGAGAAAAACTTAGCTTGTCAAATTTTGAATAAGCAAGAGCCGATCTTTGATTTATATTCCTTAAAAAATTCCAATTGTGCTGTAATAATGTTATCCATATTTTTTTTATCAATAATAATCCTAAACTTCTCTGGTTGAACATACATTGATTCCAAAAATTTCTTCTATGAGAAACCACATATGCTGAATGCAAACTGAATGATTTAATATTTTTTGCTAAATTCTATGAAAAACTCCCTTTTAAGATTTGACTTTTTCTGTCAAAACCCTAAGCTTTTAAACTGAGCATAAATAAAATTAAGCAATGTGGAATTTCAAAAATAGAATGAAATGTGGTGTAAATGAGTATAAAATGCCAAGGACCAACAATGTAAATGATACAGTAAAATGCATTTGTCATAATTACTCATCATAAACACATAGTCTCTACTGTTTATATTGTAACAGTTAAAATTTCAAGCCAGAAACTCAGAATGTAATGTTACTGTTAAAAGGCTATATGAATTCTGTATGTTTAATATTAAGTGAAGGGGTGCCAGGATGGCTCAGTTGATTGAGTGTCCAACTCTTGATTTCAGCTCAGGTCATGATCTCACAGATCATGGGATTGAGCCCCATGTTGGGCTCCACCCTGAGCATGGAGCCTGCTTGGGAACTTGTCTCTACTCCCTTCTCTCTCAAAAATAAATACACATTAAAAATATTAACTGAAAATTTTGTAGACTTGAAAGGAAAATGAAATCATAGGTAAGAACATATGTGTCATTCTAATTGAGGGTCAGATCTATGGCAACATGTTTCACATAGTTACAAAATGTTCTTTTTAAAAAAATTTTTTTAATGTTTTATTTATTTCTAGGAGAGAGAGAGAGAGACCACGTGAGCAGGGGAGGGTCAGAGAGAGAGGGAGTCACAGAGTGAAAGAGGCTCCAGGCTCTGAGCTGGCAGTCAGCACAGAGCCCGACGCGGGGCTTGAACCCAAGAACCGCGAGATCATGACCTAAGCAAAAGTTGGACACTTAACCGACTAAGCCACCCAGGCGCCCCTGAAATGTTCTTAATGAAAAGTTGGTTTTCTTAATTCGATGATTACAATATCACTGGGCATCTCTCACGAAAATAAAACTAAGCATCAGACTTTCCCCCTATTCTCCTTGAAATCTTTATACCAGGGCCCATATTTGTAGTTTAACAAATGGAAAGAAAATGGGCTATGGGATCCAGTAGACATGCATGGGGGCACTGGGTGAAGTAGGTGATGGAGACTAAGGGGTGCACTGTGAGGGACACAGGTGATGGACAGGTGTGCTGAATCCCTATTTTGTACACCTGAGACTAATATTATACTGTATGTTGAGTAGAATTTAAAGAAAAACTTGAAAAAATAAAAACTTAAAAAGATGCATGCGTTTTATGATTAATGAAGATTACTATTTTGAATAAATAAGAATGCATTGCAAAGTGATACTGTTATATGAAGCAGTCACTTTGCTACACAGGCATTTTAGATCTATGGCGGGTGCAGAAGGCATCCAGGGGACTACGTCAGTAGTTAGTATGAAGCTCTTTCTAATCCTCGCCACGAATAATTTCGTGTGAGTCTTTCTAGCAGACTATTATAAGTATACAATGAGCTTTATGCTTATATTTGGCATATGTAACTGGAGACAACTTCTAGAAACATCTCTGGGTCATCTCAAGTGAGCACCATACGATGCAGTGGGAAGGCAGGGAATGGAAACCATAATTATCCTTTGATTAAATAATATACCCATATACAACCAAACAGGACTAACTGAATCCCACTTTTAATGCAATATAACAACAGATTTAAATCTTTAATATTATGTAAATGTGATATGTCATATGAAGGAGGACAGGATTTTCCAAGCCAAGTAAAATGATTAATATAATAGAACCATGATACCCTACACAAAATAGGATAAAAAAATGAGAAAAATAACATAAATAAAGTTCATTATTGAGACACCATGATACATCATTAAACACACAGCTGGAAAGTTGGGAAAGTAGAGCAGAAACAGCTGGGGTGCCTGGGTCGCTCAGATAGCTGAGCGTGTGACTGGCTGGAAGTCATGATCTGAAGCTCGTGGGTTTGAGCCCCACGTCGGGCTCTGTGCTGACAGCTCACAGCCTGGAGCTGCTTCAGATTCTGTGTCTCCCTCTCTCTCTGCCCCTCCCATACTTATGATCTGTCTTTCTCTCTCTCTCTCAAACACTAAAAGAAATAAATAAGAACCACAGAGGCAGGGTAACAGGTACAAACTAGACAGCATTTAAGCTTTTCTATTCTACTTTTAAAGTTTGCAGGATGACAGTGGTATACCTGAAGGCATCATCTAAAATAATATTTTAGAAAATGATCAGTAATGCACATAGGAGGCCAAAATATTAGTAATAGGCTAGATGGCAGTATTGTTTCCCATTGTTTTCATGAGTCAAAGGAAAACTGAATTCTGCCATAGCTTTAGCGTGTGCTCATAAGTACGACTATTATCCTCACCCAGAAAATATCCTCTGACAGGGAATCTTTCACAAAACCCAAAAGACATTGCTGGATATATCCTTTATGATATATTGTGTAAATAACTGTATCTAACTTTTTTAAAGTTTACTTATCTTGAAAGAGAGAGAGAGAATGAGCAGGGATGGGACAGAGAGAAAGGGAGAGAGAATTCCAAGCAGACTCCTGGCTGTCAGTGCAGAGCCCCATATGGGGCTCAATCTTACCAACTGTGGTATGACCTGAGCCAAGATCAAGAGCTGGATGCTTAACTGACTGAGCCACCCAGGTGCCCCTAAATGTATCTAATTTTGGACTTGAACTTTCTTTAAGATCTACTGGAACAAAACATAGCCTTATGTGTGTATGTGAAGAGACAACTTGAATTTCTGAGTGCATCATACACACAGGAGTAAAGCTATTAGTCAGAATTGGGTGTGGAGCCCTCTGACGAAGTTGCAGTGGATTCTAGATGCATTGCTAGAAAACAGGCACAAATGCAGAGGTGGTGGTGGTGTCTGAACAAAGCAGGAGCTTCCTCAACTCCACAGCATCTTTATTGTGAACCTCAAATGATCATTCTATTTAACATAAGGCCTTCAATGGCATCATCATGCCACCTGTTTGATATCACTCTGCTTCATGCTGGTACTACAGGGGGTTCAGCGAGAGAACAGGGAAGCCAGGGAGGGTTGGTCAGGCTGTTGCTGTAGTCTGAATGTCCCCTATGACTCCAAATCCTTCCACACAGTGTGACCGTGTTAAAAGGTGGGGACTTTGGAGGTGATTAGGTCAGAGGGTTGGAGGCGTCATGAATAGGATTAGTATTCTTACAAGAGAGACCCTACAGAGCTCCCTGGCCCCTTCCACCATGTGATGATACAAAGAGAGGTGTTACCATTGAAAGAGAGCCCTCACCAGGCCATGTCAAGTGTCCTGGTCTCAGACATCCAGCCTCGAGAGCTGTGACAAATAAGTGGTCTGTGTGTGTTTATAAGTCATCCAGTCTGCAGTAATTTCTTATGGAAGCCTGAACAGACTAAAACAGATGTAGAGGTAGAACTGTATATATTTTCAGGAATGAGGCAGAAAGAAAATGGAATGGAACATAATTCATGTTAAATTATGAATACAATTATGTGAAATTTATATGAATGTAAAATCTATCCCCCCTGCCAGGATAGAAACAAAGAATATCAAGGAACAGGAAAAAATGATATATTTTTTTTAATGATACTCATGATCTTTACTTCAGATTGAAGAAAAATCTATTCATGCCACTACTACCAATACTCTAAATAGTGTCTTTTGATACAAGAAATGTTACACTGCTTAAGTATTTCCAAAGTTAAGACTATGTGTTTTAGACAAAGAAAACAGAACTAGGAAAAGGCTGAGTTTACTGCTACCAGAAATTCTGGAAGGCTGAGCAAGTGAGTTGGTAAAAATTAGCAATGAGATCCTATATGCTAACAGGACATCCAAAGCTATTCATTCCTTTGGTTTGATCCAGAAGACTGGGTTTCTTTATTTTATTGCACTTCTGTAGTTCTCTCTCTCCCTCTCTCCCTGCCTCCTTCAAAAATAATTTCTGTATGATTAGTCATGACATTGTAATTTCTGTACTGATGGGGTCTTGTCTTCTGAAGAAATGAAAACAGAGATTCTCCACCCAGAATAAAAGGCTACCAGAGTGTCCAACTGCAATAATATACTTAGGAAATAGAGAAAGCATATATATATATATATATATATATATATATCCTTTTCCAATTTAGTGTGTAAATATTAAGAATGGTTTCTCACTTCATAAATTTAAATGAAAACACCACTTTCCCCTTACAGAAGAAGCACATTAAGAAAAAATTAAACTTCAATTTAAAAAAAAATTGTGTTGGATGGTTTACCAGTCCTCCAAATGAATGTTTTACTTCCCTTGAATTATGTAATCACTTTCAGGGGATTTGAAAATAATTATTTCAGTAAAAGGGTGTAGAGCTATTGAACTTGCATAATTTCCCATAAGAAAAATTAAATCAGAATTATAGAAGTATATCACTACACATGCAGTTGGACCTGAGGCAAAGCCTGGAAGAAATAAGAATGCAATAAGCCACAAACCTCAGGTTTGCCTCGAGCTCTGCTTGTCCCCAGTAATCTGATTTCTGTCATCATTTGGTCAGAGACCACAAATGTATAAAGCCCCCATGGCATTGACAAAATTCACAATTGGGAAGCAATATAATGTTTTAGCAAGAACCCAAGCTAACTTAACAAAAAATTGAAGGGGAAGAAATTGATTATATCAAAAGTAAGGGAGATGGATAGTATCTAATTGAGGAGTGGCCTTCAGGAAAGCTAAGTGGTTCATGAAAGAAACCAAATCAGAAAAGAGGGTAAGATTGTCTGAGTGGGCAGTCTACAGCTACCAAATTATTTGTATAAATGGAAATTTCTCTTTCCAAAAAAGAGACACAGATTTTTTAAAAGCCCTTTAGGTTTCCTAATCAAATTGGTGTTCTCACTCATGATATTCTATTACTTCAAGTAACCTAAAGTACAAAATAGCCTCAACCACCCCACTATTGTCGCTATATTACCCTTGGTATTTCCTGTTGAGCACTCAGAATAGTATGTGATTTTAATCACATTTGCATCAACTTTTTGCCACCCTGTCCTGCCTCTACACGTGCACACATTGTCTCACCCAAACATCAGTGACTGTGTCCACCTGTCTACTCTGTCCCCAGAGGACAGCATCTGCAACATAGGAGATGACAATTACAGATCTGTTTATTTAATGAATGCCATATGATCCATTTGGGGTTCATGTTCTAATAGCAGTGGAAATGAAAATCTTTTCTTGAGAGACTATCGGTGCCATTACCATTCCATCGGTGCCATTACCATTCCATTCTTCAATGCAGTTTTCAGGAGTTTCTCTGGGTTTAATAATGAGAAATTAGAACAGAAGTTTATATGCATAGATATTTCTTGCCATATTACTCATAATATTTAAAGACTTAAAAGTAGAAGATAGGCACCTGGGGGGGCTCAGTCGGCTCAGTGTCAAACTCTTGATTTTGGCTCAGGTCATCGTCTCACAATTTTTAAATTTGAACCCTGCATTGGACTCTGCATTAGAGCCCTGCATCAGGCTCCATACGGACAGCATGGAGCCTGCTTGGGATTCCCTGTCTTCCTCTCTCTTTGTCCCTCCCCTGCTCGCTAGCACTCTCTCACTCATAAATAAATAAACATTTAAAAAAATGCCAAATACTCAAATTATAATTTTGGTGAAAAAGCAAGCTCAAATCTGCACAAATATCATAATTGTGGTTATAATATAGACTCATGTATTTAAAATCTAGATATGTAGTTAGCATTGCATGAGTCAGTATGTGTGTGTATGTGTGTGTGTGTATATGTATGTGTATGTCCAGAGGGAGGTCGTATAGAACAGACATGGACATTATGAGCATGAACCATGAATGTTTTGCCACTTATTAAGTAAATTAGTAATAGAGTATAATACTTTTATAACAAGAAAATATAATAAATGCAAATTTATTTTACAGTTAACCTCCTATCTAAGTTTCTTCAGTATATGACTAGTTAGTGAAGACTTTCAGAAATTAAATAGAAACCTCAATTGGCTATCAATGAGTTTAAATATCCTAATGTGATAAGGTCTCTTAGTATACCAACCAATGTTAATCAGATCTGTAATATAGTGCTATTAAAATCCACCAGACACCCACTGACCCCTCATTGAGAGTATTTGTGGGGATTCTTTGGGTCTGTAAAATTATGTATGCAAATATCATTAATGCTGAGTCATCATTTGTTATCTTTAAAAAAATTTTTTTTAATGTTTTATTATTTCTGAGAGAGAGAGAGAGAGAGGCAGCATGAGTGGGGAGGGTCAGAGAGAAAGGGAGACACAGAATCAGAAGCAGTCTCCAGGCTTTGAGCTAGCTGTCAGCACAGAGCCCGATGCGGGGCTCCAACCCATGAGCCATGAGATCATGACCTGAACCAAAGTGAGATGCTTAACTGACTGAGCCACCCAGGCACCCCGTTATCTTTTTAAAAAATTATTATTTTTAATAGTACAGACTAAATTTTAGATGCTATGGAAAACTCCTAAATTTTATATCCTGCAGCTAAAATTAGTCTTTGGCTATATGGTTTGTATAGATGAAGGCATTTATTTTTATGTACCCAGAGATAATAGACTTATTTTAATAAATCTAATGAAGCTAATGCTGCTAAAATGTATCTTTGAGAGAGTAGAGTTCAGGTTCATTTAATGGGATGAGGTATAACATAAGCAGAAGATTTAATAGTGAAGTTTTATTTTAATTCATTTTACTGCCTTAAAGTAGCCAAAAACAACTTAGTTAAATTTTCCTCCCTCCCCTCTCTCCTTCCTTCTCTCACTCCCCATCATCACATTATGTTTTTGTCTCTGCACCAACAATTCTATAACACATAAATGAGGCACAAATATTATAAACAGTTGACTTTATTTCCCATAAAAATATAAAAAGTGGTAAATAGAATAAAATGCAATTCTGTGGGAGTTATATTACAAATCACTTGCATTTATGAGCTTGTCATTATTTTCCATGGAAAAGGAAGTTCCAGTTTCTTATAGGCCACTGAGACTTTTCTTTTTTGCTTACTGCTGAAAAATGCAAGCTATCAACTTGCTTTACACCCATGCAAATTTACCTACGTAATTTATACCACTTTCTTTTTACTTGGTAGTGACATTTTTCAAAATGAGAATCTCTAAAAATGGAAGACATATTCTTAAAACTTGAATGCTCTGTCACCGTTAATTGTTGTTATTTGAGGCCGTCAATTGGGCATGCCATAGAAATGGTTGTCAAAATTTAATAACCAGAAGTAAACATGCAACATCAACTGTGCTACTAGAAAATCATCTGTGATTGAATCAATATTTTTGTCCTCACATCTGATTGTTTAAGCAAGTTTTAGAGTTCTATAGTGTTTTTGACAGACGTAGCAATAATAAGACAATATTGCAAATCTTGAAGTAAAGAGGGATATGACTGTCTACTCAAAGTTTTCTTAAGTACCAGCTCCCTTGTGCCTAACAATGATGTAAAAGTCACAAATACAAATTTGTGTAGTATAAACACTGAAGTAAATACTAATGAAAACATACCAGCATTGGAGATCACTAAAGATGTAAAATACCACAGCAATATTTTAGTTCATTGATATGGTCTGCATTTAGTTCTTATCACAACAAGTTTAATGGAAATACCTAAATTATAATTGAAGTTATTAAATAGTCATAGATATGGTATGAGAAACATATTGTATATAAAATGCTTAAATAAGGTAAGAGGAAATGGAAATCTATACATAAAAGGCATTTTCAAAGTGAAGAGTGTGTGTGGATTTTTTTTGGGAAATAAAAATTATATAATTTCTGTTTAATTTTAAGAAGACAATAAATGTAATGAAAAGATGTTGATAAATATACAATATGATAGAGGACAATTTAATAATTCATATTCTAGATTCTTAAAAGAATGATAGAATATACTTGGGTGTAAATAGTTTCTTTATTTTACATTAGAATTGAAAAGCAATATGGAATCCAAATGTTCCATTACCCCGCATAATTTTTAGCTTAATCTGGTTACTGCGAAGAGTTGGACACTTAACCCTTGAAATCAAGGTCATTTCTCTTACCTTCAGAAATCACTGTGACTACAACAATAAGAGAAGCATTTTTCTATGTAAAAATCTAGCAATGGGATAAGATACTATAAGAAATGATGAAGATAATATGTAGACCAGCATTTAGAGGATACAAGTAAATGGGAATACAGTATGAGACAATAATGTGAATGATAAATTATATTCTTCTATTAAAACATAAATTATATAGAAATCACATATATAAAGATCTTTAGTTAGGTCTATACCTTTAAACTGCCTTGTATCCCTCAATTTTTTGAACAAATTACATTTAACTTACATATGTTAAAAAATAGAAGTAATGATTACATGTGTATGTATATTTCTGTACTTCTAAAAATAGAACCTTTAAAAATGTTCCCGGTAGCTCTATTAAGGATATAGCTCCATTTTTAACTGTGATTGTGACTTACTTGGCTATATTATGAAAGAGCAATCAGATGATATTTAATATACAATGTGGTTATCCATTCATGAGATCAATTAGATTGGGTTTTAATTTCCTTTTCCCCTGTACCACAAAGAACTAAATAGTCATAGAATGATTTTATATTTTACAGTCTTCTTATTCATAAAAATAGGAAAGGATTTAGAAATTCATAGACTACATAGAAAAGAGCAGATTTGCTTATCCACATTGAGACTTGTCTTTTCTAAACAAGTGTTCAAAAATAAAGACTGAGAAAGCCTATTGAAAAAAATATAAATCAAAATATTAAATGCAAATGTGAGAAGTGATCACCAGCTCATTTTCTTAAAAATAGTACAAACACATGCACAAACACACACATACACACACACACACACACACACACAGCCCCCAAGAAAATATGGGTGGTGGTTTGCTCTCTTGGAATTTCACCTTTTAAAATGTCACACTTTTCCCATTAAAATATTCTTCCTGCCTCCAAAACTTAAATAGAAGGCTATATTAAAATTGGTATTTTGATTCTTGACTCAGAAACAAAAGAAGAAAGATTATGCACCTATTTCTACATCTAGTTGACTTTATATTTTCAATCTGAAAAGTGTATTTTTCAAGGATTTATTAACTTACAAGTCTAGAAAATTTGGCAAGCTGACCCTTCCTATTTCCTTGTTTCTATTTGTCTTAGTTATACAGTCTCCCCCCCCAAAAAAAATCTCCAAAAATTGAAAGCAGACCAAAATATGTTTTTACATATTTCCAACACAAAATTTTCAATCTAGTTTCTGTGATAATGTACTTTTAGATACATGGAACGAAGTTAAGAAAGAAATCTACCTTCTTTAAGGGATGACTAATATTTTTCATTCAAGAAAATATTTCTGGGGTGCCTGTGTGGCTCATTTGGTGAAGATCCAACTTTGGCTCAGGTCATGATCTCTTCATCCGTGAGTTCAAACTCCGCATCCGTTTCTGTGCTGACAGCTCGGAACAGGGAGCCTGCTCCTCCCCCACTGGCTCGTTCGCTCGCTCGCTCGCTCTCAAAAATAAACAAACATTAAATTTTTTAAAAAATTTCTGTTACATGTGGTATGTTACAGATATTGTTGTAGGTGTTGGTCGTAAAGCAGCAAGACAAACACTATTCTCAACATCACGGAGCTTAGAACCCAGATATAGATATTCTATCTGCATCTATAAACCATATATGTGTATTTAATTATTATTTTAGCAGAACAGTGAAAACATTGCACAAAAAAGGAAAAGACCATTAGCATTTTGGTATTTGGCTATGTTTAGTATTGTTCATTTTTACTTTATTTTTTATTGTTAGTTCATTTCTAAAGTAATATAAATTGTCAGAAGACACAAAGCTCATTGCCCAAGTTTGTTTTAAACACGCACTTTGTAAAATGGCTAAAAAAGAATCCTAGGAAAATATTAGGGGCATTCTTATAATGTATTTGATTTATTTAATAGAAAACACTATTCAAAGGACGTTTCTCTATGAGTTAAGTAGAGCATACTTGCTATAAAATTCTCAGTAAACATGGCAAAATATCCTTGAAACCAGTAGACATTGGCTTAATTATTGTAAATAACTGTCTATATCTGATGGTGATTGAAGTAATTTTGTAAAATTGTTTTCAGAAATGGCGTAGTCATTCTTGAAATTTATTTTTACATTCTTCTATATGAATTTCAATACAACTTGACAAGTTCCAGGCAGATTTTTGTTGATAATTTGATTGGAAATGCATAAACATAAAGATTACCACAGAGAAAGATGACGTTGTTATTACAGTGTATTACCATGAATGTAGGATAGCTCCTAATATTTAGGACCCTTTTCATGACCTATAAAAATTTTTGTAAACTTCTCCAAAGGAGTTTTACATACATATTTGATCTACTCAAAGGCATCTTTAAAAAAAAAAAAAGGCATCTAAAGAAAATGTTTGTTTATAGATTTTGAATTATTGAAATTTTTCTTATGTTTTAAAATTGGTTTGAACTTTTGCCAGAAAATTAGTTTATGTTCTTTTTAATAAATGGACTGAACATCTTGGATAGATACTGTTTTCTGTATGTAATAGGAAAATTGTCTTTTTGATGAGTATTTGCTTTTCCCCTTGCATTCTTATTGTATAATCTTGCTTTACTGAGGTAGAGCACTGAATAGCAGATTTACTGGCCATCTTTGTTGCTCTTTTGTTTCTGAACTCAATGAAGGGTTTGCTGCTTTGCTGTTAAGACCAATATTTTCATTTTTTGTGTATTTTTTTAATGCACGTGTAATTAACATGCAATATTATTAGTTTCAGGTGTGCAATATGAATTCAACAATTCTATACGTTTCTCAGTGTTCATGTGATGAACACTATTTGATACAGGCATCAAGCAGAAGCTTCTAACTAGATAAAGGAAGTCCTTTATGTTCCTAGCTTTCATCATAAACAGGGTTAATATTTTTAATTGTTTTAACATTTTTATGTAATAACTGTATTTTTTTCTCAATTGGAGGGGTGACATAAATTAATCCATTTCTGATACAGAACCCTCCTTGAATCCTGAGACTAAGCACCATATGGTCATGGTGAAAGTTTTGTAACACTTCCAGATTCCATTTGCCAAGATCATCACTCAGGATTTTTGCACTCATAATCATAGGTTAATCTATAATGCTCAAACTATTTTAATCAAGTTCATTTCAATAATTTACTATCTCATAAAATGTGTTAGGAAATGTATTCTTTTGAACTACTCTAAAGCATTTTAGCAAAACCTTGAGAAACAGATGGTTAAAACTTATCTGTAAAACTCAGGTAAAAAACTTGGTTTATTTGATTCAAGAAGGAATAAGGAATTTGATGCATGAATGAAGTTTTTAATGATAATTACTTCTCAGATTTCTTTTTGATTTTTTATGGAGTACTAGAAATCAAGTTCTAGAAAATTTCAGGTATCTAGATTTTTAACTTTAATGGATTAAAAATTTTCAGAAACTTCCCTTCTTTAAATGTCAACCATAACTGTAATTGTTTCTGTTTTTAAATGTTTGTGGGTATGTTTTCTCTTTTCTGTTGATTGATTTCGGTAACGGTCTTTTGATTTGATGAGATATTTGGGCAATTCTGATTTATCTTGAACATCTTTTCTCCTTCTCCCAACTTTGCTTTCTAAGGAGTGACTGGTCATTATCAGTCACTCTCAGGGTCCTGCTCCGGCCCCACAACCCCCATTTGGATCAGTTAGCAACCGGAAAAGCCCTAGTTGTAACTACACTGCTATTCTGGCCAGTGGAGTGTTTTACTTGTACATTGAACGTGACTGTGTTTCTTAGTGACTTATTAAAATAGGTCTTATTGCTATGTCTGGAATAGAGAAAGGACAATGCAACATAATCTTATAATATCTGGACAAGGATTGCTTACGTATTTTTATGTCAGCAATAATTTTACATATGCATGTAAGAATGATTTGTCTTATTAGATTTTAGTATAATGTTTAAAACACCACTTTGTCACATTTGGTTTATATTTTCATTCAGCCAGGATCATAAAAGAATCGGATATGTAATTAGACCACCAAACACTTCCATTTTCCTAGATAAATGATCGTCCATAGACAGCAATTTGGAAAGTGTAATTTATTGTGCTGAAACAGTAACCTCACATAGCGGCATCTAAGTGACCTATAAAAGTTAATGCAATTTTAGAGGTGTCTAATGTAGTCCTGAAGAAGAGCTGGGAGAAAGTGGGTCATTCTGTAAGCAAACCTCTACATCCTAAAGAATCGTGGTGATAAAAATGATTTAGAAACAGGGACAAAGAACCAGAATGACAAACTAATTCAACTTTGCAAATTGCTTCATGCGTATAAAAGCAAGCAATTGTGTCTGGGAGTTTCCTTTTATTTATTTAAAAATTTATAACAATTTAAAAAATTATTTATGATTATAATGCACAGTATTAGAACAGGTCACTTAAAATTTCTTTTAAATGCTTTCAAATACATTTTCTCATTTGATTGCCATTACAATTCTATGTGAGAGAGTATAGGTGTGTCTAAATTATATATACATATATATGTGTATATATATATTAATATACACACCCATGTTGAGCTAAAGTGGGCAAGAATGTTTTCCACATTGTATACAAGTCTTCTCATTAAGGCAGTTACTTTATTCTAATGTATACATACACAGACAAGGATCTTCATTTCTTTTGTGGTAAGACAATACACATATGTGAACAGTATAAAGACATAAAGGACTTTTTGACATATCTTAATATTAGCCACATAGAGACTTCTTTCTTTCTATAAATTTGGTCTATAAATTAAAATCTATAATTTCATTTTGAGTGAAATTCAAAATTTCTTATTTATAGTACATGCAAATATGGGCCATTAACTGTGTACAGGGACAAAGAGAGATCCAATGTATAGCTTAAAGAATTCCAATAGTGACAAAGCATCTAAAACGGAATGTCATTCTTCAGCATTCAATGAAGTGTAAGAATTTTCAATTGTATCTTTTAGTAGTAGAATTTCAGAAGATGTTACAAAAGGAAAGAAAGTGTACGTATCATTGTTTTCCAAATTCTTTTGAAAAACAAAGAACGCTTGCTATAAGAAAATAAGTAAAACAATTCAATATAAGGTTTAAATGATATTAAATGTGACATGAAATACATTTTTTAAAATGAGAACTGTCTGAAAATAGAACACAATTCCTTATAAAATAGTGAGTTCCCTAGTACTAGACAGATGTAAGTGCAGGTAATGTTATCAGAGGGATAATTACATTAATGAGATGATTGGATAGATATCTTGGTGGTTTCTTCTAGTTCCAGTTCTCTAAGATTTTTTTGAAAATTTTGATTTCCTATTAAACCTCCAAGTCTTGATTTTGAAAACTTTTTTTCTTAAGTTTAATATATCTCTTTATTAATTCAATGAATATTTGTGTAGCCCTTATTATGTACCATGTACCATATAGATGCACTGAGCATACAGTGGTAAATAAAACAAAGACATTCCTGTCCCCATGATGCTTACACCTGGCTGAATATATAGATGTTAAACAAAAGCATATACTTATACACGAGTAGGAAATGACATCTGGTATGTGACTAGAATGAAAAGATCAGGTTGCTGTGAGTTTAAGGGGCAAGTTCTATGAGATTGAAAATGCCCCACCAAGGACGTGACACTTAAGCTGTCACCTAAAACAAGAGAAAGAAGTTGGGGGAAGAATAATGTTTGAAATGTCATGGTCATAAAAATAGACTGTGCTAAAGTATAGCTATGGGTAGATCTTTGCAGGTTCAGGAAATTAAAAAAATTAATGCTACTGAAGCATAAAGGAGGAACAAGGAAGTGCATAAAAATGATTTCAAGGGCTTACATCATCCCAAGTTTTATAGGTCATTGTAAGGAGTTCAAATATTTATTCTAAGTTTAATGAGAAGCTATTGAGAAGTTTTCACCTGGAAAGTGACATAATATAAATTGTGTTTCTAGAATCCCATTCTTTAACTATATACTGGAACTGGAAATGTAAGCTAGGGTAGGCATCCAGGGAAGAGAGAATAATGGTATAGACCAGAGTAGTAGCAGAGTGGTGGTGAGCGGATTTTAAGTTAAGAGAAGATTTAATTGAATTTTCTGATTTATTAGAGGAGGCACAGGAATGATTCAAGAACTTAATACTATCTGAACAAGACAAAATAGCTCGCATCTGATTGATCCAACTGTGGTAAACAATTATAAAAATGGGGGCAAAAATGTATAAAAACCCATTTAAAAGCAATGCACTATACTATAAATTTTAAGGGAGGAAAGCCCATGAAGTGAGACCCACATGAACCCTGGATTTCTCACTGGGGCAATTTTTCAAAATGCCACACAGACCATTAGACTGGACTAAGAGCCTTGCTCTCACTGCATGGAGAAAATGCAAAACCAAATCCCCTAGGGGCTACGGAAGTGGCTGGGAGTTGGATGGCAAAATATCAGACGGTAGAAAAGGATAGAGAAGCGGTCCAAACTGCACAGAATATGCTCTGGCCCCACAATGCTTCCTAGGCAGAATATGTGCAAGCCAAGATTCTCGAAGGTAGAGCAGAGAACAGATGCAGAGAAGTAAGGCTAAGAGTTTCAGGGGTCTCCAAGTGCTGGAAAAATGTTCAAGTTCCTTCCCAGTGATACTGGAGGGACCTTAGTGCACCCATTAGGCACAAAGACACCAGAAACATTAAATGAGACCCAGAAACCTATTCTCTATAAGTAAAGGCATACCTTAGTAGTAAAAGCTCTGCTCAAACATGGGAGTAAATTAAAATACATCTATGCTGGGGTGACTGGGTGGCTCAGTCGGTTGAGCAGCTGACTTCGGCTCAGGTCATGATTTCCACAGTTCATGGGTTCAGGCCCTGTGTCAGGCTCTGTGCTGACTGACAGCTCAGAGCCTGGAGCCTGCTTCAGATTCTGTGTCTCCTTCTCTCTCTGCCCCTCCCCCATTCGTGCTGTCCTTCTCTGTCTCTCAATAATAAATAAATGTAATGTAAAAAAATTTTTTAAATACATCTGTGCTAAAATGGATTAAAACTAAGCATCAACAGAGCATTATAAAATTTGAGAGATATATGAAATACACTTAAATTTGAGTAAGTCATAATTTAAATAATTCTGCATTTAAATATTTGTAACCAAAGTACTCTAAGATGCTATTGACATGCATAATTTTCTTTCCATGCAACATTTTTTTCAAAAATGAGACATTCCATAAAGTCCCTAATAATAATAAAACAATTGGAACAGTTTTATGACTGATAATATTTCTCAGTACAAACATAAGCAATTACAGAATCCACCTACATGCTCATAGTTTAGAGGGACAGTACAACAGACAAAGCTTTAAAGAGAACAGTGGTGGGTAACGTGTGGCTTGGGTGGAAAATGACCACTGTAAGTTGTCCAGATGGAAGTGAAAGATAATAATGAAGGAACATAAAATTTGAAAAGATAATCATAAAACTTCCCAAACATGAATGATCAAATTGTCATATTGTGGGCCTCCATCTCTTCCCTCTTCAATCCTTAAATAAGCGAAGGTCATAGGTCTATAAACTCACAGACTAGTTTAACAGGCAAAATACATTTTCATTCTATATCTTGGCAACAATCCATTTAGTATTGTGAAAATACCTGGTCAACAAGAAAAAGGGAAAAACCTATAATAACATGATATCCAAAGACATTTTCCAATTATTAATTATTGATCCACAGAATCCTATTACACATAAATAAAATATAAAAGTACAGACAATATCTTTCATAAACTCATTAAACAGGTCATTTAAGAAAATTGTCGTGAAGATTATTAAAGTTAACACACACGAACACATTGGTTCACTGGCTTAACGCATAGTCAGCAAGAGTGGTTTCTTTTCCTTCTTTTAACGTGGTTCCCCAGAGAGTCTCACATGTTAATAAGCCCTTGTCGTTTCATCTTGATGCTATTTTTAATTTATTAAAGGTTTTGTCATATAAGATATATGCCAGAGACTATTCTTGTTCTTAAGTATTATTTCCAATCTCTGTAACAACCACAAAATCAGCAGTATTACATATTTTGAAAAGAATTTGTCCAAGATCAAATAACAATAACTGCTAGAATTAAAATGGAAATTTAAACTGAAATCTTTTTCACTAAAGCCTGCCATATATAAAAGAAAGTAAAATAGGGGTACCTGGGTGGCTCAGTTAGTTATGCATCTGACTTTAGCTCAGGTCATGATCTCATGGTTCATGGGTTTGAGCCCAGCATCAGGCTCTGTGCTGACAGCTCAAAGCCTGGAGCCTGCTTTGTATTCGGTGTCTCCCTCTCTCTCTGCCCCTTCCCCACCTGCATTCTGTCTCTCTTTCAAGAACAAATAAGCATTAAAAAATTTTTTTAAATAAAAGAAGGTAAACTAAAACTATTCTGAAGGCTTTGCAGCTTATTTTATATATATATTTATATTTATTTGTTTATATATATTTACATATATAAACATATATTTATTTACATATATTTATTTGTTTACATATATTTGTTTACATATATTTATATTTAAATATACATATTTTTAACATTTAAAAAAACATTCTACTACTACTTCAAATGCTTTGAAATATTATGTCAGAAAACCATCTAGTTAGTTTATCTAGAATAGCCATAGAATATATGTTTTGCCCTTCTTTTAAAGTTATTGAAATAGTTTTATATGGAATAGAGTTTGTATTAAAGTAAACCTTGCCTTTTCTCAAATGGTTACTACTATTTGTAAAAGAAAAGTGAAAGGAAAGAACTTGAGTATCTGTGACTCAAAGGTTACTTGTGCACTTTCTGGTACGGTGGTAGCCCTTCGCCACATGTGGCTATTGGGCAACAAGTCGTGTGGCTGGTGCAAGTACAGATGTACTGCTCAAAGTATAAAATACATTTTGAACATCGTAAATACCTCCTTTTTAGATTGAGGTGTAATCAACATGTAATTTACTAGTTTCGGGTATACAACATAAAGATTCAGTATTTGTACCTATTGCGAAATGATTAACACAATTAGTCTAGTTAACGTCTGTCACCATGTTACACATTTTTTCTTGTGATAACTCAAGATCTACTCTCAACACAAGTGCAATACAGCAAACTATAGTCACCATGCTGAACATTATGTCCCCCTGAGTTATTTATTCTATAGCTGGGAGTGTGTACCTTTTGACCCTCTTCACCCATTTTGCAGACCTCCTATCCCCTGCCTGGGGTAACCATAAGTATGTTCTTTCTATCTATGAGCTCTGTTTGTTGAAAGACCACACAGGAATGACCTAACAGTTCCCTTTCCTCTGCATCCTCACCAAAACTTGTTCCTTCTGGTCTTCTTTTTATAATAGCCATTTTATTTGATGTGAGGTTGAGATCTCATTGTGGTTTTAATTTGCGTTTCTTTGATGGTTTATTTGTGTTGAGCATCTTTTCAGTACCTGTTGACATATGTATGTCTGCTTTGGAAATACGTCTTTTCAGATCTTATTTTAATTGGATTTCTAAATACATATAGGATGTATTGTTAACACTGAAGAATCCTACATATTACTCAGAGAAAAATTAGACCTGCTATAAAGAAAACAATATGTACACACAAGGAGCTTGATCTCTAGGTTCCATTGTGGATTCAGAAGACATGGAAAAAAAAATTTTTTTTTAAATTTGGGTCACCTGGGTGGCTCATTTGGTTAAGCCTTTGACTCTTGATTTCAGCTCAGGTTATGATCTCATAGTTTATGAGATTGAGCCCTACATCAGGCTCTGTGTTGACAGCATGAAGCCTGCTTGGGATTCTCTCTCTCCCCCTCCCCTGCTCATGTTCTCTCTCTAAATAAATGATGTTAAAAAATATTTAATTGAATTATGATTAATATAAAGTGTTACATTAGTTTCTGGTGTGCAATATAATGATCCCACAATTCTGTATGTTCCTCAGTGCTCATCACAATAAGTATATTCTCACATACCTTTACCTATTTCACCCATCTTCCCACCCACCTCCCCTCTGTCAACCACCATTTTGCCTCTGTGTTTGAGAAAGACAGATATCACATGATTTCATTCTTATGTGGAATTTAAGAAACTTAACAGATGATCATAGGGGAAGGGAAGGAAAAAAATAGATAAAAACAGAAAGGGAGGCAAACCCTAAGAGACTCTTAAATTCAGAGAACAAACTGAGGGTTGATGAGGATGAGGAAATGGGTGATGGACATCGAGGAGGCACTTGTTGGGATGAGCACTGGGTGTTGTATGGAAGCAATGACTCACTGGATTCTACTCCTGAATCCAAAACACACTGTATCTTATCTAACTTGAGAAAAAGGAAGGAAGGAAGGAAGGAAGGAAGGAAGGAAGGAAGGAAGGAAGGAAGGAAGGAAGGAAGGAAGGAAGGAGAAAGAAAGGAGTCTGGTGTTTTTTTGGTCTTTTTTTCCCCTCTGTTCATTTGTTTTGTTTCTTTTTTATTGTTTAATTTAATTCTTTATTTTTTCCCCAAGTTTTATTTAAATTCCAGTTAGTTGACATACAGTGCAATATTAGTTTCAGGTGTAGAATTTAGCGATTCATCACTTACATAAAACACCCAGTGCTCACCACAACAAGTGCGCCCCCTTAATGCCCATCAGTTAGTTAACTCATCTCCCCACCCACCCCTGTTTGTTTTCCACCCCCTGTGTTCACCTGTTTTGTTTCCTAAGTTCCATATATGAGTGAAATCATATGGTATTTGCCTTTCTTTGGTTGACTTATTTCCTTAGCATTATACCGTCTAGGTGAATCTATGTTGTTGCAATTGGCAAGATTTCACTCTTTTTATTGCTAAGTAATATTCCATTATATATCACCTCTTCTTCATCCATTCGCCTATGGTTGGACACGTGCATTGCTTCCATATTTCGGCTATTGTAAATAATGATACAATAAACATAGGATCCATATATCTTTTCATTTCTGTTGGGCAAATACCCAGTAGTGGAATTAATACATTATGTGGTAATTCTATTTTTAATTTTTTGAGGACCTTTCATACTTTTTATTTTTCCAAAGTAGCTGCACCAGTTTGAATCCCTACCAATAGTGAATGAGGGTGTCTTTTGCCACATCCTTGTCAACCCTTATTATTTATTTTCTTATTAATTCTAGCCATTCTGAGAGGTACGAGGAGAAATCGCATTATGGTTTCAGTTTGCATTTCCCTGATAATTAGTGATCTTGAGCACCTTTTCATGTGTCTGTTGGCCATCTTTATGCCAACTCTAGAAAAATGTCTATTCAGGTCCTTTGCCCATTAATTGGCTTTTTGGGTATTTTTTGGTGTTGAATTGTATAAGTTCTTTACATATTTTGGATATTAACCCCTTAACAGATATATAATTTTTAAATATCTTCTCCCATTTATTAGGTTAGGTTGTCATTTTGTTGGTTTCCTTCACTGTGTAAAAGCTTTTTTATTTTGATGTAGTCTCAATAGTTTATGTTAGCTTTTATTTCTCTTGCCTGAGGAGACATATCTAGAAAAATTTTTCCATCGTCATTGTCAGAAAAATTACTGCCTGTGCTCTCTTCTAGAATTTTTATGGTTTCAGCTCTCACATGAAGGGCTTTAATCCATTTGAGTTTATTTTTGTGTGTGGTGTAAGAGGGTGGTCTGATTTCATCATTCTGCAGGTAGCTGTCCAGTTTTTGTTTTGTTTTAGTTTTGAGCTGTATGAGGAGTTTTCTTATTATATATTTTAGTTGTTGACCTCTCATCAGCTACATGATTTGCAAACATTTTCTCCCATTCTGTAAGTTGACTTTCATTTTGTTGATGGTTTCCTTTTCTGTGCATGAGTTTTTCGTTTGATGTAGTTCCACCTATTTTTATTTCCTTTTTTGCTTTTGCTGCCCTTGCTTTTGGTGTCATATACAAAATAATCATTGTGAAGAACTAAATCAAGGAGCTTATTCCCTATGTTTTCTCCTAGGAGTTTTATGGTTTTAGCTTTTACATTTAAGTCTTTAATCCATTTGAGTTGATTTTTGCATATGGTGTAAGATAGTGGTTCAGTTTCATCTTTTGCATATGACTGTCCAGTTTTTCCAACATCATTTATTGAAGTGTTTGTGTAGTGTTGCCTCCTTTGTCATAAATCAACTGACCATTTATGTATGGATTTATATCTGAGTTCTCCATCCTGTTCCATTGATCTGTGTGTCTGTTATTATGCCCATACCATACCATTTCGATTACTATTGACCTATAATATAATTTGAAATCAGACAGCGTGATGTCTTCAGCTCTGTTCTTTTTTGTCAATATGGCTTTAGTTATTTGAGGTCTTTAGAATGTTTTTCCCTATTTCTGGGGAAAATGCCATTGAAATTTTGGTAGAGATTGCACTGAATTTGCAGATTGCATTGGGTGGTATGGATATCTTAACAATCTTAGTTCTTCCAATATACGAGTGCACAGAATATCTTTCCATTCATTTATCTCATTTTTTAAAATATGTTTTGCCTGCTGATAATAGTGCTATGTTGGATACATTAGGCTAAACAAAATATATTACAGCTAATTTTATCAACTCCTTTTTTCCTTTTTTAAATATGGCTCACATGTGGCTCACATTTATTTCTGTTGCACGGGGATGTTTAAACTTGAATATTTCAGTGCTAGAAGCTGAGTAAAAGAGAGAATGGATATTTTTCTGATCAGCTCTGTTTCAGAGAACCTTAAATATTCTTTAGTAATGCAAATCTGCTGATCTAATCCACTGTAGAAACCACAAGAAAGGTCCTAGAAATAAATGATTCTGCACACTGAGCAATTTTCTGAATTTGTTTGTAAGATAATTTATTACACTGTTTTATTAACTATTCTGTGTTGTCAATGCACTGTATTAAATTCCAAGTAATGTTTAATTGACCTGTGGCGATGACAGCACAATTCTAGACCATAAAGCTACTGGAAAAACATGTTAGCAGTTGCATAACATTTACACATTTATGACCAGAAAAGATTCAAAGTACAGAACTTGGGATATTATAAACTAACATAGAAACTTTGGTACAAAGCACACCACAATCAGAGCCAAGTAGGAAACCTTTAACACATAGGGTCTGAAGTCAACTATGTATGGATGACATATATCCTGAAGTAGCTCATATTCTTTTTCTTCCATGCCAAGAGCTTCTGTTAGAACAGGAGGAGAGAATTACTTGGGCAGAAAAGGATAGAGAGCAAAGGTGGAGAGTGGGAATCATTCGTTTGGCAATGCAGGGCTGCCGAACAAAACGAGGCGTGCTCTTCTGAAATCAAGGGTGAAGAAAAATTGCAAGTAGGAGAGAAAGCAGACACGGTCACTAGGGATTTATGTGGGACAGAACCAGAGAGAAGAAAACCCAAAACTCAGATGATGCTTGAGCTGGGCACTCAGGCTCTGCCACTTCCTGACACTCTGTTCTCTCTCCATCCCGAAAATATCACAGTATATATATATTTTTTCTAGTGCTACTGAAGTGTTTTAAGATTTCACAGTGTTTAATAGGTATTTTAATAGGAAGGTGTCAGAGCATTTCAAATACGAGTAACAAGGTGCTACGAAATTGCTACAGATCCATTGCCTGAAAATCAGCAGCTGGAACACATTTTATTCTTATCCTTTGCCCTGAGAGTCAATGTCTATATTGTCAAGGTAACTGACATTTTTATTATAAGTTTGAGGTCGTCGTGTTTCCTCTATTCCATTTGGATTACATATTATGAATGTTACAAAATTTCAAGAAAATGAATTCATGATGATGTAGGTAACTCGACCTGAATAAATATCTCTTCATATAAGAAGAATAGACAAAACAGAAAAAATAAACAGTAAGGACATTTAATGAAAGAAAAATATTATATCAGAAAGGAAAGGAAAGAGTATTGTTAGAAGTCAGAAAGAATAAACTAAGCATTCCAAAAAAAATCTGAATTTTGATATTGTGTGTGTGTGTGTGTGTGTGTGTGAGAGAGAGAGAGAGAGAGAGAGAGAGAGAGAGAGAGAAAGAGAGAGAGAGAGAGAGTGAAAGAGAGAGAGAGAATGAGAGAGAGTGTGTGTGCGTGTTTCTGTTAGATGTCTCCTACAAGATGCAATGTATAGTGGAGGTGACATTATAAGGAAAGGCTCTGTGTAGTTAATGACTAAAATAAAAACAGAGAAATTGAAAAGGAAATCTGTAAAACAGATTTTAAAATTGTTTTGAATGCCGTGTACTAGCAGCCATGAAAATTTAACAGACTTGAAAAGCTTTCCCAGAACTCAGGGGAAAAGAAATCTACGAGTTTAAAATGCCGGGTGAGAATATCACTAACACAGCAAGCCAAACAGGGTAGAGTATCCTGGCCTCGCTGAAGGAATAACTGATGATTAAGAGGTGGAAAGAAAACAGAACAAGTTACAACACAGAAGTAAAAATATCGCAGTAAGATCTTCCTCAGCTGAAACGTAAAAACTTGAATGCACAGATTTAAATGTGCTCTTCACAATTCCATCTATGAATTCATGTTTACATCAGGATATATTCTGTGCCTATTTTATTTAGTTGCAAGGCAAATTTTAGTGCTTGGGCAGAAAAAAGATAGTACACTTTCAAGGGGCAAACGTTAAACTGAGGACCGATATCTCTCCTGTAACACCAATAAGATAAGTAGAATTTTGTTTATTAATGGCAAAATTTTGTGAACTTAGAATTTTATGCAATCCAAGGTGTTCTTCATGTGTGAAAGCAATGGTACCTGCTTATCATTCTTGGAGAAAATATGAAATATGTACACCAGCTTACTGAGTGAGAAACCAAAATAGAGAGGTTAATAACAGCAAGAACTAGATCAAAATGTCAAGAAATCTCTAAAATTAAGACTGCAAATAAAAATACATATGTTTTTATTTTAAAAATTCAAAAACCAAAATCATTTAAACGTTTATATATGGTCAAAAAATAAAAACAGTCTAATTTCCACCAAAAACAATAATAAACATGATTTGGGAGTATAAACTTTATGAGAAGTTCAAATGCATTTGAGATTATCACTTTATGGGAGGAAAGGATTTAAAAAGTACTCCAGGAACTGTACCAAACACACAAAATGACTTGACTTCAAAAAGGACATAAATTTGAGGATTCATGAAAACTGTTACCTACAGTGACAATTTGTGAACAGCACAAATGATTACTCACCGATTTAAATCTAAAGCATAATGGCGACAAACTGAGAGGGTGAAATGAAATTTTAATCACTATGAATTTATATCTACAGTTTGTATATTTTTACTCATGTAATTTCTAGATAAGGGCAGGAAGAGTAAAGACAAATATTAAGATAAACAAGCCCTCATAGAGGGGGAATATTTAAAATGTAATTTTATTCTTAACCTTAATTACAGAGCTGTAATTAAGAGATTCAAGGTTTTAAAAGTAGCTTAAATGATCCTTCCGAGAAACAAAATCAAGATCTATAACTCCCCAACCCAGGGCACAGGACAGAACATAAAGGCAGTGGAGCGCGACACAATCCCTACAGGAAAACAGAATGCAGAGAGCACATCAAGCATGCAAAAGCAATAAAGAAAAGAAAGCAAGCTAATTTTTTATTTATGACATTGTTGTTAATATTTTAAACCCTTTTATAAAAGATACAACTCTCGGATTAAGTTCAAGTAATACCCATTTATATTCTGTGTAAAAGAGGCACAGGACTAAATCTGGAAACACAGAAGATGCCAGTTTGAGCGAGACCCTATGCTGCTGCCGGTCCCCAACGCGAATCCAGCCCCCTCTGGCTCCAGAAACCCCCCAACCCTGCTCTCCCTAGTAACATAGCATTGCGGCCACAACCGTGGAGGGCATGTTGTAATTTCTACCGGAATCTCGGGTGGTGCACACCAGTGTGGGCTCACGTGGTCAATGAACTGGGCAGTGCAGTGGGAATTAAAACGCGGGCTTGCTTCCCTGGGGAGTGGGGTGGGGCTTCCGGTTCCCTGTAGTTCAGCCATCTTTGAGTCCTTAATGGGAGCTGGTTGTGCCTCCCTGTGGCTTTCATTAAGAAAGGGCCGAATGGCAATGTGTCCTTTTTATGCTCAAGATACACCTTGAATATATAGGCACCCGAGGGCAGAACGCTCTTCTCACGACTCAGCAGTCTGAGAGTGTTCTGAGATCTCAACACCTGTTAGAGCAGAACTTGTTGGGCGTTCCAGGAGCATCTGGCTTGCTGCAGCTGAATGACTTCTATACCCTCAAATGAATACCTGCTCAGGGGACCAAAAATCCTATCCAAAATGTGGTCGAGAATAGTATTTTAATTAGTAGAAAGAATAATGCTATGGGGGTTGAATCAGAGTATGAAAATTAGATTTTGTTAACAACAACAAAAAGTGACGGTATAATTCTAAATCTGATGGCAACCCTTCCTCAAAATGTGAACTAACACATCAACCCAAGCCAAGGCTTCTGCCAACAACAACTAGGGAACAAAATGACCAAATCGCAAAAACCGTAATTTTAAAGGCATCTGGAATGTGTAGGTGCAACAGAGATAGATGGACTAAAACTTCAGAGAGGAGAGAAAAATTCAGATCTGGGCTGACAACCACCAGTCACTCCTCATTTCCTATTTCTCTGGAGAACCAGCCACTTCTGGTGGAAGCTCTGCTCAGACTGAGAGCCACTCCTGGGTGGGGATGGAGAGGAAGCAATGCTGTTAGGGACCATAAGTGGCTGCAAGGACAAGTTCAAGACCTGACAGCCAGCTTTCCAATACCTTCCTGTATTCTCAGGCTGTTTGATAGACTAAAGAGTTAAGCTGAAGGCTTCTGAACAGAAGAGGATCTTCCATATTCCCACCCGAGGCAAAGCCCAGGAAATAGAGCAAGCAAGAGATGACAGATGACAGCCTCGGAGGAAGCCAGGACTCACCCATGGACCCCTATCCACCCTGGGACCTAGAAACATGAGAAGAATACTAAAAGTTGAAATCACCAAACAAAATTATGGTTCAGAGATAAGAAACCAGAACAGAGAATGAAGTAAAGGAAATATTTAGCTATATTCCTCCCAGGGGTCAAAGAGAACATTGCATCCATAAAACGGAGACAGTGAAAACATTAAAAACCAGAAGAGGAAATTGCTTAAATTAAAAATAGCATAAAATTTCTATCTTGCATACTGTCATTTTTATTAAATGTCTAGTGATATAATAAATGGGTAGGTAAGCACAAGAAATGGAAACAAGGAATTTATGCATGTTGGGAAATGGACCTTCCACAATGAGAGAGGGGTGCCTGAACAGCAACCCCTCCCATTTCATTGGGTAAATATTGTTTATTTGGAATAAGTGGTTGAGCATGGAAGTAGTCTGAAGGGGAAAAAAAGATGGACATATTAAAAAATATACAAGTAAACAAAAATGAGTAATGATTATGGTAAAAAAAAAAAAAAAAGACCCATGCCAGACAGAACACTTAGAGCCAACGCCTCGCCTCTGCGGGAAACGATCTGAACATTCTCTTAAAAATGTAACTTCACTGGCCCCTGAATTTGTTATACACTCAGATGGCATAAGGAGATCGAAGAGGGTGGAGCTTGGGATTAGAGTTAAAGCTAGATCTTCATCTACTGTAGGGAGGTCTCAAGAGATATTATACAAAAACAATTGTGGGAAAAGCATATGATATAGAAACGTGAAGATAAGTAGCAGGAGAAGCCCTAACATTTAAAAGCAGTTGCCTCTGGAGAATGAGCCTTTGCTTAAAAGGAAATATATTTGAGGGATGCGTGGGTGGCTTAGTGGGTTAGGCATCCAGCTCTTGACTTCAGGTCAGGTCACTATCTCACAGTTCATGGATCCAGCCCCGCATTGGGCTCTGCCCTGGCAGTGAGGAGCCTTATTGGGATATTCTCTCTCTCTCTCTCTCTCTCTCTCTCTCTCTACCTCCTCTCTCTCTGCCACTCCCCTGCTCATGTGCTCTGTTTCTCTTAACATAAATAAACTTTAAAAAAATGAAATATATTTGAAAATTTTGTAAAAATCTAACACTGGTTTACTAACTGGAAATGAAATTTAAAAATTTTTTCATAGAGTTAAAAATGTTATATAGCTTCTGAGATTTGTTTGCTTAAAAAGGCCTTCCTCAAATGATAACAAAAAAGTCTACTTTAAAAAATCTATTTTCTTCTAACACTTTCACAGTTTACTTTTTTTTTTTTTTTTTAATGTTTTATTTATTTCTAGGAGAGAGAGAGAGAGACAGCGTGAGCAGGGGAGGGTTAGAGAGAGAGGGAGTCACAGACTGAAACAGGCTCCAGGCTCTGAGCTGGCAGTCAGCACAGAGCCCGACGCGGGGCTCGAACCCACGAACCGCGAGATCATGACCCGAGCGAAAGTCGGACGCTTAACCAACTACGCCACCCGGGCGCCCCATACAGTTTACTTTTGTTTTTTAATACTATCTTTAATCTACTTGTGGTTTAATTCTGTATGGTTTGGTATTGATGGTTTTTAAAACATTTTAAAATCTAACTCTATACGTTCATAGATTTATTTTTAATGTTACTAATTTAAATGGACTTAGGGAGATGCGGCTAATAGACTTGTGCACTCTGTTCAAAATCTTAATTCGATTGTATTGTAATGAGCAAACAGTACAAGGTTTTAATATTTTGAATTTCATCTTATAGATGCCTTAAGTATCACAAATGCCATTGTTCCCCCCAAATAGAAGTTAGTTATGTTAACACCTATTATCCACTTTCTCTTCTACTTTTTTGCAGTTCTCACAAAGTTTAAATTTCTAAATTTTGTTCTTTTAAAGTTTTTTTTTTTCCCATTCCTGTTAACATACAGGGTAATATTAATTTCTAGTGTACAATATAGTGATTCAACACTCCACACAACACCTGGTGCTCATCACCATAAGTGAACTCTTAATCCCCATCACCTATTTTCCCCGGCCCCCACCCACTTCCCCCCTGGGAACCATCAGTTTGTTCTCTGTAGTTAAGAGTCCGCTTCTTGGTCTGTCTCTGTTTGTTTTATATAAAAAGAATTTCATGCTAGTGGAATTAGTAATCCTTAAATTAAGGGTTTCATTATAGCTCTCAGTGGACTACTACAGAAGTTTCTCACATTGATCAAGTGTCAGAGGAATAATAAATCTGACTGAAGTAAGTATTATTCATGCTTCCTCTCTAGACCTCTTCCGGTCTCTCAGACTGGACGTTAGCCATCACTGCCACATCACCACGTACAAGCACTGACACCCAAGTGCACAGGACATTCAATCTACTCTTCAGGGAACTTTGACGACAGGAAATGTGTACTGTGAATATGAAGCATTCATGCTTTTTGTTTCTGAAATTGTTTTTGTTAAATGTTACTTTACACTTTTTTTTTTAATGCTCCGATGAACTTTTGGAATAAGAACCCCCAAGTTAACTCAGTATTAGTCAAGGCATTTGTGAACCTATCTTCTAGTTTCCAAATATTTGTAACTACTGCTCCTTTTGGTGATGTCCCTGAGAGAAAGCACCAGCTTATAATTAGAATCATTGAGGTACTGGAATCCTCCGACATTACTCCTCTTCCTACCCTTGGTTTTAAATAAGTATCACCTTAACAAATAAATATGGCCTTTCTTAAATTTTCAGAAATTATCTCATCCTCTCTTACTAATGTCCATACAATATCGAGGCTCAAAGTAGGTGGATTGTGATACGTGTACATGTGTGAGTGCTTTGTAACCTCCAAATGGTTTTGTTTTTTCCTTTTTTAAATAATGAATCAGATTCTAGACACATGAGTCCCACCATAGCACTGCAGGAATCACTATTAAAGTTCTACTGAACAGTTCAACTGAAGCAGTCACTTCTTAAATGTCACATTTAAGATGAGAGCATTTAGTCCAACCTAGAGAAATTAATTAAAGATTTATGTAAAAAGCTGCATTTCCATTAAACCATAACATCCTCTGGGCTGTATTGTCCAATCAGTCACAGGAAATAAAAATATCCCTAAAAGCAAGCTAAAAAGAACTGACATATTCGGATTTTATTTAATGGAATGAATAATCTAAGAGTATAGTAACATGTTCATCTACAAAATTACAATTTATAGATCTGAATTCAATTTTCTTACTCCTTATCCCGAATTTCAGCTTACTGTTAAAATGAAATCTCTTTTTCATTGTAAGTTCTGATTTTTCTTTTTGTCATCTCTTGGTATAGAGGATTGCCTAGCGTCTTTCTCTGAACAAAATTTGGCTTGATAACAGTTGAACTGGAGCAAACTGGAGAAACAGAACCTTAATTCCTTCTATTATCCCTTTATGGGAAATATACTCACACCTATTAATCATTGTCCTTCTTGAGATTCTTTTATTTTCACGTCCGGTGACCCAGAATGAAAAATGTGGTCTATCTGAAATACTAATAAAGTACATATGAAATGAAGTGAATAAATATAAGTGATTAGTGAAATCCTAGCCAACGAAAAACATTTTATTGATTATTTCTCATCTACAATTAATCTATCCTTAAACCTCTAAAATAATCATAAAAATGTTGGCCTTCATCAAAGTGGCAGAATTTGCATGCATTCAATTATGGCTGCAAGCTCATAATTAAACAGTTATCATCATCTCCACTTTACAGGTGAGAGAACAGACTTTAAAACATCAAGTGATTTGCTCACATGTGCTGTCTGATGCTTTCTAAGCCCCGTTCTCTGTAATCCTGGCAGGTCAGTAAGGTAGAGGGTCTTTCCAATCCACAAACACGCTGTATGACACTTAAGCAAATCTTACATTCATTGAAGCCACTGTTTCTCCCTGTAAAGTGAGATACCAATATCTACTGCACAAAGTAGGTAGGATAGTGTGTGTCACATGGTGGGCGGAGGAATGAGGCCCATTGTGTATATTACATTTGTGTTTCAGCAGTCTTTGTATCACTATGTTTTATCATGTGAGTTCTTTAAATCTGTTTCCTAATAAACTATGTTCTCTTCCTTTAGGACCACTTTTTGTTTCTACTTCTCTTCTAGTACAAAGTAATATAGAGTTATATATTACTATTTCTATTTCTTTATCCAGTTCATCAGTGTGGCTATTGAATAGCTTAATTAGGACCCATCTCTTTCACATCACTGCTGTCATTGATTGGTAACACACCTCCATAATTATGGTTCAAGTTGCACTCAGGAATATTCTTTCCCAATAGAATACATTCAAATACAAGATATTTCTCTTGTGAACTGAATTTTAAGGGTCTAAATAAGAACATTATTATATTCAATATAAAATTGTTTTCCTACTTATACTTCTTAAGCTATTATTGCAGAAAATAATTGTACTGGTCTGGCAGAGTTTGTTGTTAAATATGTCTCTTTATTGTTCATTAGAGTTTTTTTGTGTGTGCGAATATAGTGGATATAGATATATAGAACACATCCCTAAAAATTACTCTTCTAACTAGAAGAATCATCCTCCAGGAGAGTAGAACATTTCAAATGTTCCTTCATTAGTTATGCCCCAAAATGAATATGAAATTTAACTTTCGCTTGAAGATACAGAAACCAGATTTTTGGAGGTTATTTCAAAAAAATTGTCTTCACAACAATATATAATGGGAAGTAACTTTTTAATTTTTCATTTCTAAATGAGAAATGGATCATGTCAACAAGATAAAAGTGTCTTAAAATTAGAAATACCCATTCTCTCACTTTCCACTCCATCTGGTGTGATGTTCCCAAAGTTCAGCCACAGTGAGGAGAGCTGCACGCCTACCAAGGCCAGAAGGCTCTGGAGATTATTTCATTTCTCACACCAATCACAGTCTACATTTTTATTCCAGCAAGGGTCAGGCCAGGACACAGAAGGCCTTTGGATTTGGGAGGGAAATGTGCATAATGTATATGTTTGCTCTACACTAATCTTTAAGGTCTGTGTAACACCTTTTGGGATATGGAGACAATATTGTATTTTCAACAGTCTGATTTAAAATCAACTAACACCTCCTTTCTTCCACGCTTCTTTTTAACATTTAATTTATTTTTGATAGAGAGACAGTGTATGAGCAGGGGAGAGACAGGGAGACACAGAATCGGAAGCAGGCTCCAGGCTCCGAGCTGTCAGCACAGAGCCCAATGTGGGGCTCAAACTCATGAACCATGAGATCATGACCTGGGTCTAAGTCAGATGCTCAGCTGATTGAGCCACCCAGGCATCTCAATTCCATACCTGTTTATTAACCTCTATAGCAGCAGTATAAGATAGGCATTATTAGAAACATGAGAATAAGCAAAGGCTATTTTCTGTATGTATCTCTTCACATATTACATAAATGTGTGGCACTTTGCAACAAAACGTTAAACTTTATTGCAATACCTCTTTGTTTAGATTGTTCAATATAAACTATGCCTAAGTCATTTTCTTCTATTATAAATATATCTGAAATTGATTGATATAAGAAAATTAATGGGGTATTTTAAAAACAATATTGTTTAATGTGGTTTTCTGTATCTTAGCTTATGAAAATATTTAGAGTATGTTTTCTTTTATTCTGAAGGTTTTCTAGTATTTGCAATCCTAAATGTTTTCTTAAAATTACAAATAATAACATTTAAAGAGAAAAATTCAGACATTTATTTTATTGGTTAATACCTATATTTTGATATCATAGTACTGTGTCCCTGACAGTTTTTGAGTCTAATATACAAGAGTCTCAGGTATTGTCAAGATTTTTATTATGAAATGCTGTTCAATAAAATGTAATGAATTTTATCAAGATAATTCAAAAGAGAGAAGATTACCTAAAAGGAAACAGGTTTAAGTATTTAAAATCAACAGCAAGCATCATTACCATTTTAAAATTTTCTGTGAGGAATTTCCAACATTTCTTAAAAAGTGAACTTTCCTTTTTACACAGAAAATTTACTCTCTAAATATAACTCCTCTGAAGGAAATTATGTCTTAAAAAGTGGAGGGAGTGCCTGGGTAGCTCAGTGGGTTGAATGTCCAATTTAGGCATGGTTCATGAGTCTGAGCCCCACATTGAACTCTGTGTTGACAGCTCGGAGCCTGGAGCCTGCTTCCGATTCTGTGCCTCCCTCTCTGCTCCTCCCCCCACTCACTCTCTCAAACTAAACATTAAAAAAAGTAAAGGGTGATGAATAAAGCAGTATTTGTTAAATACTTAGTAATGTCAGGTACTGGGTCAGAGAGTTCTCCTATACTACTTCATTCAGTCTTAAGGGAGCGTCAAGTAGTTCTATTATAAGCAACATGCTCCTGGCCACAGAGGTGATACATAGCGAAGTGCGGGTTCGGGTTTATTTCGAGGACTATGGGCACAAGCAAAGCCAATCAAAAGTATTGTCTCTGCGGTGAGGTGAGTCGTCTGCAGACATGAATGGCAACAACCCCCAGGGTGTCTCTGTAGTGCATATGGCTCTTTCCATAAACCCATGAGACCTGTTTCCTCTTCTCTTGAATAAACACACATCCTCCGGAATGGCGTTTTGACCTACTTTGACCAACAAAATCTGGAGGGAGGTACACTGCGTGACTCCCTGGAAATCCTCCTGAAAGCTAACGTCCACATGAAGAAACCCAAGTCTGACTACACAGAGCAAAGGAGAAGCAGAGCCAACAGCTGGCCCTTCCGAAGTATCCGATATGTGTGAGGTCGCCTTGGACATTCTGGCCCCAGTGAGCTCTGTGGAATACAGCTGCCAGGGTAACCACAGCCGCCTCCATTTAAAACAGGAAAGCTATCCAGCGGAACCCAGAAAACCCACAGAACTGTGAGAAATAAATTAATAAATTTCTTAGGCAATATTTGTAATTGTATATTCATTTTGTAGCAATAGAGATCTCAAACATGCATTGGTATCTGGAAGTGGGGTCCTGTCGTAACAGAAACGTAAAACAGGTGGCATTGGATTAAGGGCCATGGACGAATAAATGCCCGAAGGACAGTGAGGAGACTGTCAGTGATGGCTGCAAGATCCGGGACGAGATTGTTACTAAAGGCTGGAGGAAAGGAGGCGCGTGTAATGCAGTGGTGCAGCCATTAGCGGTAGTGTTACCCGTGAGAACGTGGAAAATATAACACCATGTAGTAAACTCGTGAGCCTAACAGGAATCCCAGGCAGAATGTTAAAGTGCCAAATGTCTCCTCCTAGCCATGTGTGACAAATGATTGTAAGAAAAAAACAAGCTAAAAAACAATTTAGCTTTCAAGCTGAATTTACGGGAAATAGAGAAGTTGGTCTCAAAAAAAGAAATTGTCTCCAGGTTAAGATAAAATCAAGTTGGCAATAACACCTTTTATTAAAAACTAAAAACTTAAGGCAGGCTTAAGAGTAGTTCATGGGTAAACAAAGAAGACCCAAATCTCAAGAGTATTCTGCATAGCAGCCTGACAAGCACAAAGAAGAGAGAAGTGTTTCTCAAAAGGACTATAGCTATTGTTGTGGGACATGGATTTATTAAGTCCTGAAAAGCTTCACACAAAACTCTTCAAGGTTTAAGTGCTACCAGGAAAATTACCACCAGGCTGAAGTAAAATAGAATTAAAAATGCAAAGAGGCCTCAGGACACCTGAGTAGCTCATTCAGGTAAGTGACTGACCCTTGGTTTCGGCTCAGGTCATGATCTCATGGTTGATGCATTCGAGCCCTGTGTTGGGCTCCATGCTGATAGCTTGGAGTCTACTTAGAATTCTCTCTCTCTTTCTCTCTCTCTCCCCCACCCTCACACACACGCTCTGTCTCAAAATAAATTTAAAAAGAAAAGAGAAGATTCCTCTACTTTCCCAATATTCTATGGCAAGGATTTGGGAGAAGAGCTAATTGAGAGGAAATGTGACACGTTTTTCTGAAGGAAGGGTGACTATACAGTTGAGCAAGAGTCTAGAGGACAAAGCTGCCATTGTGGTGACCCTGTTGGGAGCCAGCCACCATTTAAGAAGTATAGGCTTTGCTATTGAGGGGTGAGACCCAAACTACGTGAAGGAAAAGCCCGGAACGCTGACACCCCAATGCACACAGGGATCTGACGGAGGCATCTTGGGCTCCCGAGCCCCAGTCAGAATCCCAGCTGAATGTAACCTCAGGCCAATATCACACAGGGAAAACCAACTTTTCAGCACAGTCCGCCCACCAAAACCTGAAGAGTGAGAAACTATTGCCGTTTTAGCCACTGAGTCTTCGCATAATTTTTCTGCATAGCTGGCTAGAACTAAAACAAAAATTTGTTGCCAACATTTAGTAAGGAAACCATTGAGACAACTGACAGTTGGAAACCATTACCTGGACAAATCAAATTTCCACTGTGCAAATCCCATTCCTGACTGAGGATTAATCCTCTTCCAGCGCTTTCTTCCACAGTCCTGCCCACTGAAGCCACTGTACCTCTATTTCTTCATTTGGTTAATGAGGATAATAACAGGCCCCTTATGGAAATTAAGTGAATTGATCTGTATGAATTACCTAGAACAATGCTTTGCATACAGTAGCCCTGTAAGTGGTAGCTCAGTAAGAGTTGATATTGAGATCCTGCAGAGCTGCTTCACCTGCCTATGACAATAGTTGGGCCTCAGAGTAGAAAAAACAAAAAACAAAACAAAACAAAACAAACCCAAAACAAAACAAAAAAAAACACAATAATATGAAAACATAAATGCCCACTTCTTTTTAGCTCTGGGAGTGAATTTTAAATTTTTCAGTTCTCCTTCATGTGCTTTGGCGTGGTGATGACTGTATGCAAGGGACTGCTACAGAAAGTCAGGTGTCGAGGGATAAGGGTGAGGAGACTATTGTATTTTACAAGCATCTGGGATCTCAGGAGGAAGACACCTCATATTGTCCCGTACTCACCTGGGGCACGACCACTGAGAAACGTGGTCAGGCAGAGGGAGGTGCTAATATTTAACTTCTCAAAGCTACATTAATTCTCCTTTGGGTTCTGGCTAAAATGACAGCCCATCCTGGGGCACACACTGAAGGTTCTGTTGAATGAATCCCTCAGTCAATTGGTTCCTAGGAGATGTGCTGAGATACAACTCAAGCTCTCCCTGAAAGAGCCCAAACGGGGCCAGATTGGCAAAAGGAATATTGAGCAAAATGAAGTCAGTTCACATTTCAGGATCTGAATGCTGCAGTTCATCCAGTGACGAAATGGTTTAGACCCCACCATACAGAGCAGCAAACACTCATGTGTGCATGCTTAAGGGCCAGTATGAGGCTGGTAACTGACCTCTTTGCCCCAGATCTCAGAATCTCCCTTAGTCATACCTTCCCCAACTTTAGAGAATGAAACAGAGGAAAAAGGGAAGGCTGGATGGGCAATGAAAACTTTCACACAGAGACAGCTAATTTATCAGGCAAAAGTGAGCTTTATCCATTAATCAATTAATAAGTTTCATTTTTCCCCACTAACTAATGGGAAGATAAAAAACACCATGTATATTATTGACTTAAATTTTACAAGTCAGCTTCATTTGGAAGTAACTATATAGGATTACATAGTGGGTTTTTAAAGTAAATTTATTTATCTTAAAAACTAAACTTAAATTTATTTATCTTAAAAACTAAACTTAAATTTACAAAGCAGTAAAATATTTTAAGTAAACCATTTTAAAGACCTATTCCCCTAAGTACAATTTCATACCACTCAAAGGGAAATCGCAGCTTTATTTCAGCCTGATTTATATCTAGATGAAATACTCTTGAACACTAGTGGGTTTTGTATAATTTTACTGCAAAATGACTATCCCAAAGAAGCCAGAAGTCCTCTGAATTTCTTAGAGGTGCTTATAACTTTTCCATAGCTTCAATCACAGGTGATCTATTACAGTTCTGGGAGTATTTGTATCAATAAGAGAGCAAATCTTAGCTTGCCCTTTCAGTCACCTTATAACACAAATCATATAGTTTGACAGCTCTGCCCACTTTTCACCTAAAGCTCCTTTTGCCTTTCAGAAATTGTATACCTTTTAGAACTAAAGTTGTTTTTCAATGACATTTAAATTGTGTTTACCATAACATACAACATCTATTGGGTTAAAAATAATAAAAGCTAAGAGGCCAATCAATTCAAGAATTAAGTGGCATTGAGTTTCTTTTATTCATATTCCTAATTAATTAAAATGCTATTCATATATAGGAAAATATGAAAAAATGGATAACAGAATTTTCTTATCTAAGATTTCATTTTTGAATTCAATTTATTTTGTGAACTAATTACTAGTTTTATAAGTGCCCGAGTTGGATTTCCAAGTTTTCATTTGTTTCTGTTCATCTAGATATCCTGGAACTTACAGATAAGATTCAGGAAATCTTTGAGCTGAAAGCAAAGTAGAAAATGCTTGAGATAAATGACTGATATGAGACAGTCCTCTTTAAAAAAAAAAGTTCATTTTTTTTTTGCATGATATTCTTTTTTAAATTTTTTTTAACATTGAGTATAATTGACATGGTTATGCTGCTTTCAGGTGCCCAACATCGTGATTCCACAAGTCTATATGTTATATACCACAAGTGTAGCTACCATCCGTCACCATGCAACATTAATACAATTGACTATATTCCCTATGCTGTATCTTCTATATATGCGACTTACTTGTTGCATAACTGGAAGCCCGTATCTCCCACTCCCCTTCATTCATTTTGCCCATACCCCCCCAGCTACCTCTCCACTAGCAACCATCAGTTTTATTTCTCTGATTCTGCTTTTCGTTTGTTTATTCATTTAGATTCTACATACAAGTAGAATCACATGGTATTTGTCTTTGTCTGACTTACTTAACACAATACTCTCTAGGTCCATTCATGTTGTTGCAAATGGCAAATCTCATCCATTTTTATGGCTGAATCACATTCTACAGTGTATATATACCACCACTTCTTTATTCATCTATGTATGGACAGTTGGATTGCTTCTATTTTGGCTATTGTAAATGATGCTGCAATAAAAATATCTTCTTGAATTACTGTTTTCATGTTCTTTGGGTAAATATCCAGTAATGGAATTACTGGATTCTGTGCTAATTCTTAATTTTTTAGGAAACTCCATACTCTTTTCCAGTTGGATTCCCACCAACAGTGCACCAGGGCTCCTTTTTCTCCCCATCCTTGCCAACACTTATTTCTTGTGTTTTTGATTTTAGCCATTTTGTCAGGTATGAGGTGATATCTCATTGTGTATTTGCATTTCCCTGATGATGAGCGATGTTGAGCATCTTTTCATATGTCTGTTGATGATCTGGATATCTTCTTTGGAGGAATGTTTATATCTTCAGTCCAGTTTTTAACTGGATCATTTTTTTTTTTTTTTTGGTGTTGAGTTGTATAAGTTCTTTATATATTTTGGATAATAATCCCTTATCAAATATATCATTTGCAAAAATCTCCCCGCCCCCATTTAGAAGGTTGACTTTTGGTTTGTTGATTATTTCCTTTGTTGTACAGAGATTGTTATTTTGATGTAGTCCTAGTATTTTATTTTTGCTTTTGTTTCCCTTGCTTCAGGGGACATCTAGAATAATGTTGCTACAGTCGATGCCGTAAAAATTACTGCTGCTGCTAAGAAATTAATTTTCTTTGAGGATTTTCTGGTTTCAGGTATTTCATACATTTTGAGTTCATTTTTGTGTATAGTGTAAGAGAGTTGTTCAGTTTCATTATTTTTGCACATAGCTACCATTTTTCTCAGCACCATTTATTGAAGAAAGCATCTTTTCCCTGTTGTATATTCTTGCTTCCTTTGTCATAGATTAATTGACCAAAATGTAGATTTCATTATGGGATTTCTATTCCGTTCCATTAATATATGTCTATTTTTGTGACATTACCATACTGTTTTGACTATTACAGCTTTGTAGTGTATCATGAAAGCTGGAATTGTGATACCTCCAGTTTTGTTCGTAAGATTGCTTTGGCTATTTGGGGTCTTTTGTGGCTCCATAGAAATTTTTGGATTGTTTGTTCTAGGTCTGCAAAAATGCTGGTAGTATTTTGATAGTGATTGCATTGAATCTGTAGATTACTTTGGGTAGAATAGACATTTTAACAATACTCTATGATCCATGAGCATGCAGATCTTTCTATTTGTGTCATCTTGAATTTCTTTCATCAATGTTTTATAGTTTTCAGAGTATAGGTCTTTCACCTCTTTGGTTAGGTTTATTCCTAGATATTTTATTCTTTTGGGCACAAAATTGTTTTCTTAATCTTCTTTCTACTACTTCATTTTTAGCGTTTGTAAATGCAACTGATTTATAGATACTAAGTTTGTGACTTTACTGAATTCATTTATTTTAGTAGATTTTTGGTGGAGTGTTTAGGCTTTTCTAGGTATAGTATCATGTCATCTGCAAATAGTTTAACTTCTTTTCCAATATGAATGCCTTTTATTTATTTTTCTTATATAATTGCTATGGCTAGGACCTTCAGTACTGTGTTGAACAAACATGGTCAGAGTGGACATACTTGTCTTATTCCTGATCTTCCAGGAAAAGCTCACATTTAAAAATTTTTGAGCATGATGTTAGCTGTGAGTTTTGCATATATGGCCTTTATTACATTGAGGATGTTCCCTCTAACCCACTGTATTGAGTTTTTATCATGAATAGGTTTCACTTTCATCAAATGCTTTTCTTCATTGACTGATAGTTTTTAGCCTTTGTTTTGATGATGTGACATATCATCTTAATTGATTTGCAAATGTTAAACCATACTTGTATCCCTGGAATAAATCTCACTTGGTCATGATGAATTGCCCTTAAAAGTATTGTTGGATTTGATTTGCCATTATTTTGTTGAAGATTTTTTGTATATGTTCACCAGGGATATTGGCCTGCAGTTTTCATTTTTTTGTGGTGTCTTTATCTGGTTTGATACCAGGGTAATGGTGGCCTTGTAGAATGTATTTGAAAGCTTTCCTTCCTCTTCTACTTTTTGAAATAATTTGTGGGGAATAAGTATTAGCTCTTTCTTTAAATGTTTGGTAGAATTCATGTATGAATCTACCTGGTCCTTTACTTTCATTTTTTGGTAGTTTTCTTATTACTGATTTCATTACCAGTAATAGGCCTATTCAAGTTTTCAATTCTTGATTCAGTTTTAGAATATTGTATATTTCTAGGAATTTATCCACTTCATGTAGGTTATCTAATTTGTTGACATATAATTTTTCATAGTAGTCTTTTATAACTCTTTGTATTTTGGTGTTATCAGTTTTTACTTATCTTTGTTCATTTGGGTCCTTTCTTGTTTCTTTTTGAGTCTGGCTAACATTTTATTAATTTTACCTTTTCAAAAAACCAGCTCTTGGTTTCATTGATCTTTGTTTTAATTTGTCTTTAGTTTTTATGTCATTTATTTTTGCTCTGATCCTTATTATCCTCCTTCTAGTCACCTTGGGCTTTGTTTATTCTTCTTTTTCTATTTCCTTTAGATGTAAGTTTGTATTATCTGAGCTTTTTTTCTATTTCTTGATGTAGGCCTATAGAGCTGCATATTACCCCTCTTACAGTTGCTTTTGCTGTGTCCCAAAGGTTTTGGACTGTTCTGTTTTCATTTTCATTTGTCTCCATTCATCTATTTCTTAATTTTTGTTGTTTGTTGACACGTTGATTATTTAGCTGCGTGTTGCTTAGCCTCCACGTGTTTGTGTATTTTCCAGTTTTTTTCTTTCCTTTCTCTTTATTTTTTTAATGTTTATTTGTTGTTGTTTTTTTTAATTTTAATGTTTTATTTATTTTTGAGAGAGAGAGTAGAGACAGCATGAACAGGGGAGGGTCAGAGAGAGAGGAAGACACAGAATCTGAAAACAGGCTCCAGGCTCTGAGCTGTCAGCACAGAGCCCGACACGGGGCTCGAACCCACAAACCATGAGATCATGACCTGAGCCGAAGTCGGACGCTCAACCGACTGAGCCACCCAGGCGCCCCTGTTTATTTGTTTTGAGAGAAAGGGAGGAGAGAAGGAGCATAAGTGTGAGTAGGGAAGAGGGGAAACAGAGACAGAGAATCCAAGGTTCCTTACTGCCAGCACGTACAATGAGATCATGACCTGAGCCAAAATCAAGAGTCAGGCCCTTAACTGAGGGAGCTACACAGGTGCCCCTTTTCTAGTTTTTTTTTTTTTTCTTGTGATTGAATTCTAGTTTCATATTATTGTGGTTGGAGAAGACACATGATATGATTTCAACCTTCTTATATTTATTGAGACTGTTCTGTGGCCTAACGTGATCTATACTGGAGAATGTTTCATGGGCACTTGAAAAGAATGTATATTCTGTTGTTTTGGGATGGAATGTTCTGTATATATCTGTTATATTCATCTAGTCTAACAGGTTATTTAAAGACACTCTTTTATGACACACTCTTATCATGCACGAGTCTCTTTTGTATGTATACATGAATGTTTGAAAATCTTTATTTACTTTCAATGAGTTCCTATATTCAACAATAAGATATCTATATGAAGTCTGGAATATTTGACAAAATCTTCTCTATATAGGCACTCTCTTTCTCCGTTTCTGTCCTTTCCTCCCGTGAGTGAGTCACTGTGCTGGAACTTGTACTTACTACCCCTGTGATTTTGAAAATATATAGTTTTAACATATGTGTAAATGTATTTACATGTGTATATTTTTATATATTTAAACATGTATCTGTATATACATACACATACACTAAGTATATGAATATTTTTATATAGGTACAAATGTTTAAGATCTATTATTTCCTTTCAGTTGTTTTTAACTTAAATATACAAAAAAATGGTTATCTTGTTTATGCAATCTTTTGATACTTGTTTAATTCAGTTGGTAAAATTAATTTATATTGGTGTCTCACTGTAGTCGATTGATTGTATCCGTTTTGCGTTACATTATAGCATTGCATAAATATACCATGATAATACACCATCCACCTGTCCATCAGTGTTAGTTTGTAGCCTGATACTGCCCTGAATATTCTCATATATATCTACTGATGCATATAGGCAAAGTTTTCTTTTGAGACATAACTAGTAGAGAATCCCCAGTTATAATTTTACAATGTTTAAGTTTACAAGATAATACCAAAATGTCCCCCAAAATGTTTTAGTAATTTACCTCTAAAGGGAAATTACAAATTGTGGGATAAAACTTTGTCTATCCTTGATTAATAACTATGTTTGATACCTCTTTAAAAAAATTTCTTTTTTTAATGTTTATTCAAATTTATGCTACTTCAATTTGAAGATTTTCCTTTTATAATCTGTACATTACTATGTTATAATCTTAGAACAGTTTTAACTGATAAAGGATTAATATCAACTATCTTCACCCGGTATATATCAAATTTATAACTTGTTTTTTCCATTTTATTTAAGATATTGAATTAATAATAGTTATTTTACTAAATACCATTTTTCAAATGTTCTTACATTGAAATGCATTTAATAATTGTAAAATTCTTCCCTACTCAGTTTAGAGAAATATTGATCTGTATTTTCAACTAAAACTTGTTGAGATTTTGTTTGTTATTTAAGTCCTTGATCATTCTGGGTTAATTTTTATGTATGCTGTACAGTAGATATCCAATTCTAATTTTTCTATACAGAAAATATTTTAATAGGTGTATGTATTGAATAAACTGTTTTTCCTATTGATCGGACATATCAAATCTGTCAGATATCAAAATTCTATATATTCTATGCATCAAGTTTCTTTTATGAAATCTGGCTTTGGATCAGGTTTAGGGGGTTACTTTGTCTCTTTTTCCTATCAATTTCTAGAGCCTTTATTATAAACCTTTGTGTATACTAAAGTAAGCTCCCTTCTGGCTTTTTCTCCTGAGAAATATTAAGGGTATTTTGATTCTTCATAATTTTGGAAATAACATAGTCAATTCCATGAACAATCTTATTTAGCCTGGTGTTATATTAATTCTATAGAATAATGAGGTATATTTGACATTATTTCAATATTTAGTGTTTTAATGTCAATGAGCATGGTATGTTTGAGGTCATCCTTAAATTCTCTCAATTAAGTATTATAATTGATTCATTAGAAGATTTGTGCTCCAATTTTATTTCTCAGAATTTAACACTTATGGTTTAAATAGGATAATTAAACTTTTTTCTAAATTTTATTATTTATATATAGCAATTGTCTTGTTAATGAATTATTTTACATAACTTACATCTTGCTAATCATTATTGTGCTCCTAGAAATTAGTCTGTATTTTCCTTTGTCTCTGATACAAGGTAATTATTTGAAAATAATTTTTGAAATGTGACTTTAAGATCTGAAATTAAACAATTAGAGTCCATATTACAGCTCCTTTGATTTCTGTCATAGAACAAGTTTCTTATCCGTAGAGAGTCTCAAACTCCTTGCCTATAAAAGGGCTATAATACTAGCACTTGTTTTACAGGCTTGTTGAGAAGATAAAATAGTAGACATAAAACACATTGTGTGGTACTGGGTATGTTAACTAATGCAAACTCTTTTATTAGAAGGATAATTAGGATTAAAGAGTCAAGAGTAATTCTGAGTACTGCAATTATGAGTAATGCTTAGCTACAGAGTGACATCATCATGACTGAGAATACTAATGCAGTAAAATGAGCACATAAAAGTAAAATGTATGTCACTAAAAGGCAGAATATTCATCAAGGCAAAAGCAGATGGAGCAAAACTTAATCGAAGGTGATGACCAGAGTGTAACGGAGATGGTGAAATCAGAAATCAGACATTTTCAACAAGAGTAGTTCACAAGAAGATCTAATTATAGTGAAATTATGTTTTGTCTTTATATTTACAAGTTGAAATGCTCAAGCCTAGTGACCTAGAGGAGCACAAACCTGTGTGCAAGATGTTTCTTCAACTCTTGGTTCACACACAACATCAGGTTTCTAGAAAAGCAAGTTTAAGCAATGGATTCTGGCACTCTGAACAAGGTTAGTTCTTCGCTTTGAAGTGCTCTTCTTACGAAAAAAAATATCTTTTTCAAATATTATTGAGTTTCTTCAGTGTAATCATTAAATATTTTTAGTTTTACTGTCCTTTTCCTCACAATAATTTTAAGCAGTTGTTTTCCTTCAGTCCAATGGAATATTCCAAAATCTCATGGAAATTTTCATGCATATGCATCTTCAAGTCAAAAATCCCACCTATCCAAGCAAATTTATGCTCTGTAGCACTCTAGTATAATAAAATCAATAATTTTAGTATTTAATAAAACTGTAAGGATAATCCAATCTTCCTTATTATGTACAAAATGAAAATACTGCTAAAAATCTGGTCCCAAAGGGGCACCTGGATGGCTCAGTCGGTTAGGCGTCTGACTTCGGCTCAGGTCATGATCTCATGGTTTGTGGGTTCAAGCCCCGCGTCTGGCTCTGTGCTGACAGCCTAGAGCCTGGAGCCTGCTTCAGATTCTGTCTCCCTCTCTCCCTGACCCTCCCCTGCTCATGCTGTCTCTCTCTCTCTCTCTCAGGAATTAAAAAAAAAAATCTGGTCCCAAAACCCTAATCCCTTAGGCCAGTGTTATTCAAATTAAATCACTTTAAACATTGGAAAAAATTGTATAGTTAAGTTGGTATTATTATTTTCCAGAGAGAATAAAATAGCTGTTTTCTTCATACCTTCATGGATTAATACCATTCTTTAAGCTCTTTTTATCAATTATTTGTTCCCATGGAATGAACGTTTTGTTAAAGGATATCAAAATTAACACTCAAATTTTATTTCAAACATTCAGACATTTTTAGTAATACCCATTTTATTGACAGCCACAATTCATATGTTCATATACACCTAATAGAATTACTTTTGTATACATAAATGAGTTTACTTGTTTACCATAAAAATTATCCCTTATCAAATTTGCAGATCTTTGCAGACCTCACTTTTTAAAATTTCTACTTTATATAGACAAATGTTGAATTAGAAAAATTTTACAGAACTCTTAAATTTCTCCGGTTTAATTTTGTCTACATTTTTTAAAAAATATATTTTTATTTATTTCTAGGAGAGAGAGAGAGACAGCGTGAGCAGGGGAGGGTCAGAGAGAAAGGGAGATGCAGACTCCGAAATAGGCTCCAGGCTCTGAGCTGGCAGTCAGCACAGAGCCCGACGCGGGGCTCAAACCCACGAACCACGAGATCATGACCCAAGTGAAAGTCGGCCGTTTAACCGACTAAGCCACCCAGGTGCCCCTACATTTCTTAATACAATATGCCATTTGTTGATATATTAGGTGCATGTTGGATTCTAATCAATATATTTTACCTAAAGTTATTCAAGTCAATATACGGTGTTGTCAATTTAATGGGTAAAGATCACAAAGTATTTGAGCGCAGTTATATCCCATACGTAACCTGAATGTTTTTATACAATTTCAGTAGGCTAAGCACACAGGCTATATGCATAATCAAGATATCAATTAGAACAATAAGGTAGTAGGTCAATAATAATGTTTGACGAATAATATTCTGGAACCTCAGATTATCTCACACTTTAATCATCTTTCCTAAACATCTACTTATAAGAGCAGCACTTATTTTGCATTATGGTGCCAGTTCCTACATGATTTAAGAATGAGAAATGTTTGGGACACGTGGGTGGCTTAGTCGGTTAAGCGTCCGACTTTCGCTTAGGTCATGATCTCGCAGTTTGTGGGTTCGAGCCCCGCGTCGGGCTCTGTGCTGACTGCCAGCTCGGAGCCTGGAGCCTGTTTCAGTCTGTGACTCCCTCTCTCTCTGACCCTTCCCTGCTCACGATGTCTCTCTCTCTCTCCTAGAAATAAATAAAACATTAAAAAAAAATGAGAAATGTTATTTTTTTATTTTTTTAATGTATAAATTTTTAGCTTCTATGCTTTCATTGCTGATTTCAATATATGAATATTAATATAGGATATATAATAAATACTCGGAAAGCTTAATCACAGACTTGTATTATTAGATGTTGAAGGAATATTTTGGTTCAGTGATATGAAAACCTGAGTAGAGTTTGATACTAAAATAGGTAAAAGTTTGGGGCGCCTCGGTGGCTTAGTCAGTTAAGCGTCCGACTTTTGCTTAGGTCATGATCTTGCGGTTGGTGGGTTCAGGCCCCGCGTCGGGCTCTGTGCTGACTGCCAGCTCAGAGCCTGAAGCCTGTTTCAGTCTGTGACTCCCTCTCTCTCTGACCCTTCCCTGCTCATGCTGTCTCTCTCTCTCTCTCTCTCCTAGAAATAAATAAAACATTTAAAAAAAATAAATAAAATAAAATAAGTAAAAGTTATACCAAAATTAGAGTAAACGGAAAAAATAAGTTTTGTTTTGGAAATGTATACCAAAAGTCTTAACATTCATGGGTTTTATTTATCATGTAGTGAAATGTCTGAATAAAATATCAGAAAAACATAAAAGCCCTCAGCACAAATATTTTTTATTATGATCATGAAAAAGTCAGATTGACCTGACTGGTTACTAAAGTATTACATTTATTTATAGTCCATCACTCTGATGAGAACATTCTACAGACTTCAAAATGTTTATTTAGCTTTCATAATGCTATCTTGTTATTTAAGTGGAGAAATGAACCTTACAACATTGTGAGTAGTGAATGACATTTCTCAGGTAAAATTATGTGCACATACAGACCTCAAAATACTGGTGGAGGTGTTTAGAAGTTTTGATGTATTCTAAATCTGTGTCAAGCTCTCATAACATTTACAGTAAAAAAAAAAAAAATGAAGTTTTCAGGTAACTTTAAGGATGTTTTAAGTGCAATAGAAAGTAACCGAGGTGTAATCCAGTCCTTAACAATCTCTCATCTGACCACCTCAAAGACTTAGCTACGATGCTCACCATACTGCCCCACCTGATAAATCCTTTAATAGCCTCCAGTACCTATAGAATGAACTTTAGTGCCCTGATTAGCCTGTAAACACCCCTCTATTTTCATCTCTCACATTACTTCCTCCCACGGTAACCCCAGGTTTTGTTTTTTTTCCCCAGCAACCCTGAACTTTCTGTAATTCTTAGAATACGACCAAGAGGGTTTGGTGGTAGCAATGGTGGTCATGTTATCTTTTCTTTTTTTTTTTCTTTTCCCAGGCCTTTACTCACTTTCTATCTTCTCTATGGAATGGAAGACCCTGCTCCTAAAATTTTTTAAAACTGGCTTCCTGAATTTGTTTTTATGAATTACCTTAGGATCCTGTTAAAATGAAAATAATAATTCAGCTGGTCTCAGGTAAGACTCCAGATTTTTATTTTTGCCAAGTTCCCAGGTGATAGTAATTGTTGGACGCCGGCTCCGGCAGGTCCAGGGGTCCCTGAAGGATGGATGGTGTCGGCGAGAGAGAGAGTGAGAGAGCCCCGAGAGTCTTTCTGGTCACCAGGCAGGCATCTCCATCCTGTCAGTTTTGGTGTCTTTATTTATAGGTCAAAAGTTAGCATGGCATCAGAAAATGGAATTTTTACAATGGATTGCTCTTTGTGATAAGATGTTTTTGGAAAATGTACAGAAATAGGTTTTACAGAAGTCTTCTTGCAGAACTGCCCCAGTTATAGTGAAGTTGAGTAACTAAGAAAATAACAAGGTGTTCACATTATAATAACACTAAGATTAAGTCATAGGTTTGTAGATACTCTTATCCATCCTCATCACAGCTGCCAGGGGAAGGGAAGGTGTTTGTGGAATGTAGGCCTTAGGGAAGGGGCTGCTATACATCACCAGTTAGCAAAGGTATCTGTGGTAACTCATGTTCTGCCCTTATCTGTTCCTTCTCTCTAAGTTAGGCTCTCTGTCTCCGGGCAAGACTTGATTTTCCAGTTATATTCTTTATGGCACTGGAGAGCCAACCATACCTTTAAAGAGTTTAGCACATTTCCAATACATAGAATAGCCTCTTCAAGGGCATTTACCTTTGTGTCTAGTTTTATGATTTCTTGATAGCTAGGGCATGAGAGACATTTTTGGTTAGTTGATTTACATGTTGAGCTGTATGAACATCCTGGACTAACACAACGGTAGAAACAGAATTGTACATGTAAAAGTCAATCTTTTATGAGTAAGGGTCATTAGCCTGTTCATAGCTCAAAAGAAAGTATGGAGGGAAACAGGACCTTCTGGAGACATGATGTCTGTTCCCATAATCAAAAGAAGTTCCCACGATAAGTTCCTTCACAGGGTGCAATCATCATACTAGGGCCAGAATAAGGGGACAAGTCACTCCCGATATTGATCAACAAGGTACCTTAGGGGGTCAGTGCTCAAGCAGAAATAATTGAGTGGGGGTGGATATCGGTCGTCATCTGATTGGCAAGAGACCGTGCAAACTTGCTTTAACCTCACCAGGAGTTTTCTTGACTAGTGGGCTCAGAATGGCTCCCAACAACTAATGCTCTGGTCCTTGACATATACTGTGAGTAGAAGTCAGTACTATGACTCTGGCCTGAATGCTGTAGCTTTCCTTTGATATTCCATCACACCTCTTGTTTACCTTTATCCTTGAACTTAGCCAACTATGGTGGTCATTTTCTGTCTCTTTCTCTCATAGACTGTGAGCTTCTTGATAATGTTGCAGTCATATATATTGCATGTGTGTGTCCACATATATATGATGTGAGTATAGATATACACACAATTTATATATTATATGTAACTATATACTTTGCATATACTTTAATTTCCCTTCCATCAGCTGTGCACTAGATCCCATTCACTTCACCTACTTAAGAATATACATAGCTGCCTCAATATGCAGTGCTTACTCACATGTCATTTTGTTTCCCTATTTGATCATTCCCATCAAGATCTTTGTGCTTGCTGATTCTTCCTTCTGCCTAGAACCTTCTTCCAACAGATACCTGAATAATTAACTTTCTTTAACTTCTTTCATGAATTTACTCAAGTCTGAGACCAGGTTCCATATTTAATACTACAACCTGTCCCAGAAAGAAGAACACTGTCTTTTCTTTTCTGCCAGTTATATGATTTATATATTAGGTCAGTTTCTCTCCACTGGAATGCAAATTCTATGCAAGAAAGTATTCATTTTATTCATGTAAGTATTGCTAGTGCCTGGAATAGTGTTTACACGTTAAAAATAAGAAAGAATAAATGGATGATGGATGGGTTAAAGTAACAGATGCCTTCCAATTTGTTAAAAGTCTTTGCCAAGAAAGTAGGCTGTAATTTAAAAAGTCTGTATCAATAGTATCCTAGAACTTTCATATGCCAGATAAATCCAATTCAATATATCCTGTGAGTAGAGAATAATTGCTTTGTTCCTACTGCTACTCTGTTAAAGCTCCAGGCAATCTGGCTAAAATCTGGATAGATTCCCAAAAATTTATGATTCAAGAAAAATGTGTTCAAACCCTATCTTTAGAATCTGATCAAACTGGCAATATAACAAGATCCAAACTATAATCAAAGCCGTGAAGATATGGACACAATGACTTCAGCTAAAAACAAACAAAAAACAAAAAAGCTGCAATACCTTGAAAAAAATTCATTTCTACTATTGCAAAGAAAGAAGATAGAATAAAGACCAGAAAAGGAAAGCTTGTTAGATGCTGTAGACAATAGCATGTAAATCCAATTTTACCTGTATTGTAAATCTTTATCTAAATGTAACGGAAAATAGTGGATAATCAGTTTGGATACATCTTTCCATTAGCAACTGAACAGGACTGATTCCTGTCACAGCAATTGAACTGACATGTTGAGCATGGAGTATTCTGGCAAGTCCTCCTGGCCAATCTGCTCCAACTCTGCTCCAGGGCATCCACAGTGGGGTGTCTTTATAATCTTCCCAGCCTGGAATTTGATTAAGGTAACAAGGAATGATGGCACAAATTCAAATAAATATCCTATTCATAAATTCCCTAAACCCAACTCCTGTAATGCAGAGTCTCTGTAAGGAATGAGTGGGTGTGACAACTTGCCAACTTCAAGTAATTAACAGACTAAACTTGTACAGATATTTATAATTGGAACTGAAGTATTCTGAAACATTTTGTTAAGGATTATACCACAATATGCTTTTCTCCTTAAAAAAAAAAAATCAAAAGGAATGATTTACTAAAACTTCTTGGTGATCTCTAATGGAAAGTGGTTGCATTTTTAAAGATTTTAAAGTATATAGCTTGTGTTACATGATCCTGCCTAGTTTTCAAAGTCCCAGTTAACTTCAAGTTTTTAAGTGTAATAATGCATTCCTACCTGTATAGAAATTATTGGATGATTTAAGTTCAGTGACTTCACGTAATTACTAGTAAGGTCTCCAAAAATTAAAAGGTGATCTCATTTTAGTTATATGAATAAAAATTTATTTATGATCTAATGTGATCTCATTTTAATAGAATATAAAATGTTGTGTAATCTTATAACCCATGATGATAAGTGTTATACACCAGAATTATTTGTTTCCTTACTTGTCCTAGACTCTGGGTCTGGAGTTCTTTCTTGTCCAATAAGAAAGCAGGACGCAGGATTAAAAATGTTGAGAGAGGCTAAGTTTGTGGAGGAGACAAGGGCCCCAGTTAAGGGTCCTTGCTCTGTTTTTATTAGGATCAGAAGGTTTACAACTGTGTGATGGACATACACAAAGACAATGAAATCATGAACATTGACTCATGGGCTTAAAGGGAAAGGGGGTTTTGAAGATATGCAGTGTTAGGAGTTTGGGTCAATACAAAGTAAAATCCTGGCTCCAGGCAGAAGGTTGTTTACAGCAGGCGTGAGGCTCCACCTCTGTATACCTAAATTTGCCTAGGGGACAAGAAAGACCCAGCATGCTGCCTCAGGGTCCACAAACACCTTTATCTTGCTAATTAGCTCCCCTCTGGGCAACTCCGCCCTGCTGTGGTCTATAGCCCTCTGTACCTGTTTACCTAATTTGGTCCTTACTTCCTGTGAAAGTAGCTTTCTGCTATTGTCCTAATTTGGGGGACATTTTGCCCTAATCTTGTTTCTCTCATCTTGGATATTTTTATACTGAGATTCCCTATTCCTATAGGAATCCCTATAGGAATCACTTTGTCTTATACTGGGGGCCTTTGCCCCACTTACCTAACCTTGTTTACCCAAATGTGGGTGTGTACATCCTATGGCTTTCTAATTGCTTTATTCCTTTGTTGTACCCAGATTGCAGTATCCTCAATGACCAGAGACCACCGGGGAGACCGAGTCACGCATGCAAAGGCAAAGGGCTTTATTATGGCTCGAGCTCGGGCTCACAGACTTTACCATCGCAGTGGTTCCGTGCTGTGAGCCCAAAGCAAAGGCAGAATAGGGTTTTTATGGGGTTTGTGATGGGGAGTTACATAAGTTGTGGCATGGAAACAGTGATCCAGTCATAATTATTCAACATTATTGACAGTGGGTTTAACCATACACGTTGTCTAGAGTATTCGTTACTTTTGGCGGGATCCAATTACAACGTTTAGAGTACCTTTAAATTCAACCAATCACAGAGCGAGCCTAGGGTCTTGTTCAGCGACTAACGGGTTAACTTTAACATTAGGTAACAGGGTCCTATCTATAGTTTCTATCTCCAGGCCTCTCCCTTAGTAATGTGGAGGGTGGTTGCTGGCCTTTTCTGATTGGGTGTTGCAAGGGTGGTTACTCCTGCCTTGGGTAATGTGTAACTGCCTGATAGTTTCAGGGAAGCTGGAACTTAGGCCTTCTAGTTTAGAGGGGAAACTTAAAGCCTGTCATGGAGTCAGTTTGGTTTAGACTTGTGTCCTTACACCTTGTTAACCCACAAGTGCAAGCTCAGGGAATCCCTAAGCTTATTCCCCACACTCACCTTTTTATACATATGCCATTTTATTTCATAGGAGTTTCACGCTTTATGAAACTGGCTGCTAAATTTTTACCAAGTATTTTCCATTTGAAGTAAGTAGCTTCATTGTCTCTTGGACAGTTATTAAAATGTGTGAGAAATGTTAAGCTAGCACTGATAATTGAACCGTTGAAATAATTTATTGACCTTTGAGGTCTATGAACTTTTCTAATGAACTAAGGTGACAATGTAATTGTCAATAAGATTAATGAAACTAATATGTGTGTATCTCCGCTAAATAACTCAATCTGTGAATTAAATTTTTTAGGGCAAAAGGTATAATTTTTGCTTAGAAGTAAATTGGTTTAATCCCCATGAAGATCAGATCTGAGATATTCCCATTTTAAGGAAACTGTATTTTTGGAAACCAGGAGACCATTTTCTCTAAGTGAGCATTTTAATGAATGCAATGATGAAAATTACATTCCCAATGATTTGAACCAATCATTTCTCCAAAGGCTCTATTTTTATCTTAGCAACCAAAGCCATAATAACTTTCCAAGTGGCTGTGCTTTAGTGCCAGTGTTTTTTTCTCTTTGGAAGCACATGTGGATAAATCTGTGATAAAGCTCAAATTCTTAACCCAAAAAAGTGAATAAAATTTATTAGAAAAGAATAAAAAATTGGGAGAAATGACACTGATTTAAAAAGTTATAGTAATCACAATGTTTAACTGGCAGGATAAATATATAGATATGTAGGTCAGTGGAATAAAATTTGTGTCCACAGACCAGAAAGAAACTCTTAAATTTATGGTTGACTGGATATTGGCAAGTTATTTCAATTAGAAAGAATATTCTTTTCCATAAATACTTCTGGAACAACTAGATAGCCACAAGCAAAATGTTGAGGTTGAACCCCTACTTCACCTCATCTCACCTCATTTATAAAAATCAACTTGAATTAGGCAGTGGTCTTCACATATGATACCAAAACACAACAAAAAAAAATTATTTGATGAAGCCAATTTAAGTTTTATGCTTTATTTTATTTTTACTTTTATGTTTATGTATTTATTTTGAGAGAGACTGAGGCAGCACAAGTAGGGGAGTGAGAGAGAGAGAATCCCAAGCAGAATCTGCACTTCCAACACAGAGCCTGATGTGGGACTCGAACACATGAACCATGAGATCATGAGCCCAAACCAAGAGTCTGATGCTTAACCAACTGAGCCATCCAGGTGCCTGAAGTTTTATGCTTTAAATAAAACTGTCAAGAAGTTGAAAAGACAATCTACCTAATGAGAGAAAATATTTGAAAATCATGTCTGAGAAGTGACTTGTATCCAGAATATACAAAAATACAATAAAAACAAAAACAGATAACCCAATTAAAAATAGGCAAAGTATCTAAATATATATTTTTCCCAAGAAAATCTACAAGTGACAAATTAGTACATAAAAATATGACCAGCATTATCATTCATTAGGGAAATTCAAATCAAAGCCACAATAAGATACCAGTCACCTCCACAGGATGGCCATAATAAAAAGATCAACTCTAGCAAGTGTTGGTGAGAATGTTGAGAAATTGGAACCCTCAAACATTGCTTATGAGCATATAAAATATTGCAGCCACTTTTGGAAGTAGTTTGGTGATCCTTAAAAATGGACACATAGGAATTATCATAGAATCCAGGAATTCCAAGGGAAATAAACACATCTACAAAACAAAAACAAACAAAAACCTTGTATATAAAATCTTCATAGCAGCCAAAAATTGGAATACCCGTCAACTGAATAATGCAAAAAATATGTGATATATACACATAATGGAATATTATTTGGCCATAAAAGGAAAGAAGTATTGACCCATACTCCAATTTGGATGGAAATGGAAACATTATGCTACGTCAAAGAAGCCAGTTACAAATGGTCATATGTTCTATGATTCTACTTCTATGAAATGTCCAAAATACGTGAATCTATAGAGATAGACAGTAGGTTAGTATTTGGCAAGGGCTGGGGGTAGAGGGAAAATGAGGAATGGCTCCTGGTGAGAAGGAAGTTTCTTCTGGGGATGATGAAAATCTTTTCAAATTATATGACAGTAATTGTTATGGAACTCTGATTTTACTTAAAAAAATCACTGAACACTTTAAATGGATAAATTTTGTGGTATATGAATTAGATATCAATTAGCTCTTAAAAGTAAATATGGCACACATTTCAGTTGCTATAATATTGATATATAAAGCCAAATAAAAATTAGTTTTAGGGTATCTACAAAAGAAACCAATGAATTTAAGTAGTGGTTCCAAAATTCTTAAGAATATTATCTTAAATAATTGCATCAACTGAATCTAGACTATCTCATTGCTTTATCTCTATGTAATGAACTTTTGGAATATTCCTTAAGAATTCCTCAGATAAATGGACCTTGATACCTTAATCTGATATGATGATTGATATTCATATACAAAGGATTCTATTAAACAGTTCATTCCAGCTCAGAGCTAGTTTTCTTTTCTTTTCAATAAATTGAACCAGCATCATGACCAGTGGGAGCTAAGCACTTGACATCCTACAATGCTGGTGATTCTTAATTTATGCCCTGAGGGACTAATATTGAGAATATATTTGGGGAACCATAGCAACTGCGGAATCAAAGCAATGATATTATAAGGCAAGTCTGTAGCTGAGAGAACCCTTCAGGATTCTGTGGGAGCACCTGGGGAAGCATTATTACAAGTGCTTATGGTGTGGCATCTTGATAAGGATCACTTAGTTGGTGTTAATTTTATCTGAATTAAGGACAACTACAGAGGATCTCTTTCCATAGAGTAGAATAGTCTCATAAAGATGTGTAACAAAATGTTAAGGGTATTTAATTTGTAACTAGCATGTCACAAGGGCTTTGATATGGATCTTTATTAAAACTGATTTTGAGTTACATTAACCTTAGTAATATGCTAAAATGTGCAGGGAATAACAATATCTTGTCTAACATCAAAGAAGACAAAACATTGTCAAATAATATATTAATTTTCATGACAACAGCGCTTGTATTTGATCATCACATGCTATACATATTCCCCACTTTTCTCTTTGAGAATCTGAATAGTGAGAACACTAATAAAGTACCCAGGGAACAAACAATCCCTCCTTTCCTATTTTATATTAGTCAATTAACGTACAACAGATGTCTGCTTTCAGAAGAAGCTTTTTAAGAGCACTGGGCTATGTGCCTCTTTGCCTTTGGATATTGGAATGAATTCCAGAATCATGAAACTCAATGAAAGAAGTAAAATTGCCATTTTCCCCCAAGTTTCAATCATGAGCCACCAGGCTTAATCTCCAACTAATGTTGAATATAGGTCTAGAAATCCAGTTACATCTCTTATTATTTTAACCCGAAGAAAAACAAATTGTAGAAACATTAGTTATAGAAATGGAAAGGTAAAATGAGATTAAAATTATGAAGCTGTCTAGAGGAATTTAAACATTAAGAGCAAGAGAATTCAGGACAAACACCCTTCCTCATGGCTCTGTCCTCTAGCAGTTCAGGCCAGTTATTAAGGCACTGCATTGTATAGACAGCCTGTGGTGTGGCACGCACTGTCAGACAGTGAGACAAGAAATCTCTTTCCACAACGATGTGAAATTTTCATAAAACACAGGAAATGATAATTTTATTAAGAAGCCTGTGACTTACAACCAAGGATGAAGGAAATGAAGGAAAATGAAAAAAATGAAGAAAACACAAGTTAGGAACTAACTTTAGGAACTAATGGAATATTTAAAAACCAATAAGTACTCTTGATTAATTGATTACAACTAATGATCATGCTATTATTAAATGAAAATTAGATATCCAAAATTAGAAAGAGAAACAATGTTATTTCAAAATGAAACTGATAAAGAGAGTAAGAAGAAAAGTCTTCAAAAAGCTGTTTTATAAATAAGCAGACTACAAAAAGTAATACAGAAATGAATACAAATTAAGAGAAGGGGAAATAAATGATATTTGTCTGATTGAATTTTAAAAGACTAATCCTTAACTTCCCACAGAGGAAAGGATATTATAATATTCATTTTTTTAGTTTAAAAGTGAATCCCGAAATCTCTAAAAGGGTCTCTGATGAAAGATGAGTAATGCATGTTAACAGGAAGAAATATTTTCTCTGTAGTACAAATCGTTTTCCTGATTACAGTTTCCAAAATGACAAAAGCATGCACGTGAAGTTACTTATCCTGCAAATTCTCCTTGAATGAATACCCTCAGATCAGAGGTACCTAAAAGCCATTATATGGGTTTCTTTCCTAGGATAGAAAATAAGATAGGACAAACTAAATCTTTCTTCTATTGAATAAAATTCAAATAGAAAATCTTATACTGAAATATACACCCTTCAAGAAAAAAAATACATATGGACTTATGTATGAGCTGCTATATAACCCATTAGTATATTTGTTGGACACATTCCTATGAAAATTTCAAAGAGCTAAAAGAGATTCCAAAATTGCAATGTTTCTAAAAATGTTTGTGAAACAGAAATGGACACTCCTTTTTTGCTGAATTATATTTAAGCTTCTGAGCTCCAAAATTCCAGCATTTGTCTACTATAATTTTGATTGTTTCCTAACTGGACCTATACTCATGTCTTTCCAGATCATTCCCCACCAAGAAACTCTCATTAATTTTCTCTGGATAATTTTGATGACTATTATCTGGAATAATCAGCATTTATAGAAGTAACTAAATAGCTTAATACATGAGAAAAGAGGAGCTAACTGGCACATTAGGGTAAGTGTTTAAGTGTAAAAAATGTTTAAGTATTTTATTTAACATATTCCTAGTTATATAAGTTTATGATCAACTTAGATTTTCCCTATTGTCATGGTTAAGCTATTTTAAATGACAGTAAGAAAGAGTAAATGGAAAACGTAGTCATGCTTTACAAACTTTATGCAGTCTTGAAATATAAAGAAAACGTGTCTTCCACTAAATCAGAAGTAGGATAAAGCTGGCACACTTTAATTTACTTCCAACATATCACTTCCAGTCATAGCATTAGTGATACTACAAAGTCAAAGGAGACTCATTAGTGCTGATAGGATAAAGACAGATGACCAGTATCTAAAACACATTCTTTAAAATAGAAATCCAATTCTGACATATGAAAACTCACGATAAAATAGTAAGTATTCTTTCAGTGGAATAACATGCATTCCAAACTTTCAAAATATTTCTTTGCACATTTCTTTGAGCATAATCTCTGCCTACATTCTGGGTCCCTGTAACCAATGGCACTGCTATTTATTTTGTACCATCCGTTAAAAGTCAACATAGTGAAAAGGGTGAAAAACATCTTTAATGTATTATAAAAGTAGTTTTGTCCTCACAAGATCTCCAGAAAGATTCTCTAGGACCTACCACAGTTGAGAATTGCTAGTTTGAAGAATGTTTTCTCAATACAATACATTACAAGTTGAATGAGTTACATTTTTAATTTACTTTGCATTTGAGTAGAAGTTACTAGAGACAGTATGAAAAAATCCTCAGGTATTGACAAAAACTTCCTTGCATGTAGGTTACACATAAATGGAGAAGCACATATCCAACCTGGTGGAGAATGAAGGCCTCTCATGATAAGAATCCCTCACAACAGTACTTGCTTTAAGAGACACCAGCTTTGAATCACTGTACCGTACCGTGGAAACTATTATTACACTGTATGTTAACTAACTGGAATTTAAATGGAAACTTAAAAAAAAGAACATTAAAAGACACCAGTTGGGAATGTTTCTATTCAATTCATTTAAAACTATCTGTATGAAGTTTTGGAGATTTCTTCTATTAATAGTGTATAAATCATAGCACATATAGCTTCTTGATAAAGGATTAAGTGAGTACATGAAAGCAAACAAACATACCTTACATGGATACAAATGAAGTGAGATGTGGATTGGGAAAAAAAAAATCCTCAGTGCTATTGGTGATCCAACAGGGTATTTACTTCTTGTTTACATATATCCACTTTGCCCTCCATGCCTAGCTAGGCCAGCCATTGAGTGATGTGTTCTATGTAGAGAAGGCACCGTAAGACTTTCTAGATCTATATGGTAAGATAAAAATCATGCAACTCTTTGGAATTCTATTTTTTCCTAAATTTGGGCAAGTGTAAAGTGATGAAACAATGTCTTTAAATATTTTACATTAAGATTACCGTGTATATTTTGTGCAAAGAAACAGTAAACATCAAAGGCATGTCACATTAGCTGAGAACTATAATGCAGAATGTGCTGGGCTACTAGTGCACTCTCTGTTATTCAGGGAATTTTGCAAAAAATAGCCATCATTATAGAACATCAGTTATTATAATTACATAAGATAATACTACTTATAATCACATTACTAAATTTAGATGTATTTCTCCTTTTAAAGATTATTTATTAAAATTGAAGTTTATTTCCCCAAAGGCCATATTCTTCTAAAAGACAATATGCTATGAAGTATTTAATTTTGTTTACTTAGAACTTAAGATGCAGTTTGATAGCATAGATACTAAAGATAAGTGCTATAACACTAATGATGTTTAGTTGACTATAAAGTTAACAGACTTTTGGCATGTAAAAATTTTAGAGACTTTTTACATGAAAGCTGAAGAGGAAATAAGGAGATCTCATGTAGTCCCTGCACCCCAACCCCATTTTCCCCTCTTATTAACATTTTGTGTTAGTGTGGAATAGACCAAAGATGATGCTGTCTTGAGCAAGACTGGAAGTTGTGTGGTTGGTTATAAGTGGTCACATTGTGATATATTAAGAATATAAGACTTAAAGTATGTGATGACAGATTTTATATGGCGTGGGGGAGAAAGAAAAGAGCATTTTGCCTGAGTGCTGAAATTGCTGGAGGGGCAGGTTTAAAGATATACATTCGAGGGGTTTCTGGGTGGCTCAGTCAGGTAGGTAGCCAACTCTTAAAACTGGCTCAGGTCATGATCTCACCGTTTGTGGTATCAAGCCCCACATGGCCTCTGTGCTGACCGCACAGAGCCTGCTTGGGATTCTCATGTGCTCTCTTTCAAATAAATGTTTTTTAACAGATATAAAATTCTGAAGTCATGAGGGTTAAAGATATCATCTCTGAGGTGAGCATGGCAAAAACAGAGTAAGCTAAAGGCTAACTTTGGAGACTCCCCCACATATCCAATTGGAGACATGAAGAGAAGTCAATACAATTGAGATCAAGAAGTACAGCAGAAGGTGAAACTCAAGAAATACCACTTTTTCTCGAATCCTGGTGATTAAATTCCCTTATGAATGTGACTGAGTATGTCAAATTGTGATATTAACAGAAAGAGGAAGACTGGTAATGGACTGCTGGCTTCAAAAGTATGGGAAACATCTGTGATCTTAACATCTTTTGGTAAAGACAAAGTGGTCAGAATATCACTCATTGCTGGGATTTAGAAAGAGAATGAAGTGAAGATAAATATATCTCTTTCAAGGTTTTTTGTGTTGAAGGGAGGGAGTGAAATGTTTAGGAGGGAGTGAAATTTTTAGTAGCAGTGATGGAATGTGTGCTCAAAGAAAGCTGGTTTATTTTAAACATAAAATTTTTAAATATGCATGTATGTGTGTAAATACATAGGTATGTGTATATGTATATACTATAGATATATATCTGGGATATATCAGATATATACATAATCTTTATTACTGAGATATATAATCAGATATACAGATAGATATCACTTATATAATGAATGGAGATATATATATATATATATTATATATGCAAAAGTAGATAGGACTCTGCAGACATGGTGGGGCTGATCACAGCTGGAGGAAACTGCATCCATAGGATCAGTAATGTTGGCAGAATATAATGGTTCTAACTGGTATAGTTTCGTAGATATAATGAGGGGAGTGTGTAAATATTCCCTACTCCTATTTCTGTGTCTCAGTAAGTTCAAAGGGAAGACTCTCAGCTCAGAGTGTAGAGAAGTAAGGAGGGATTATAGGTTTGAGGGAAGAGAGCATATGAAGTAGTCATTTTAAAGAATTTAATGCTGAATGGAGTACTAAGATGCTACTTGAGATGAGTGGTCCTGGATTTAAACCAAGACCTGTCACCATAGTTTTTCTATGACCACATGCAGCTTCCTCCCTGCAGCTATAGATGAAGCAGAGGGTTGCATTTTACCAAAGCTGGAGTATTACAGTTAAATAGTTTGCAAAGGGTATGAGGGCAAGGAAATTGAGGTGTATGTGCTGAAGTGATTATAATGTCAAGCCATTACATTTCTGTGTAAAAACAAAATCAGAAATGAAGGCGGATAAAGAACAGTGAAGAGATGGTGTCATCAAGACTATATATCCCAGTGATTGAAGTCTTGTAGTTAGTACTGAAAGGAGTGAGCTGGAAAGACTAAGAAAGTAGGTTTGGAGAGTGAACTGCTTGATTAGAGACCCTAAAGAAGATGTCCTAACTGGTGAGGATAATTATCTGCAGTATGCCTTTCGGAGTGGATTGCTAAGCTCCAGTGGAAGATAAGATAATTGGCAGAGAAGAATTTGAGGAATTGAGAGTATATGGTATTAAAAGTTGTTGTTTCAAACATTGTACTCAAAAGTAGAGTTGTGAAGAAATAGCTAGGTGCTAAAATATCAGTGATGGAGACTTACCAGAGCTGTATAAATGACAGCAATGAGCAGGGACAAGGAATAGCACATCTATCCATCCAGTTCAACGTCTGTCATCTAAAGAGAGAGACAAAGGTCTGGAGTTAGAAATGAATAGGTGAAGAGAAGGAAGGTCAGCTCCTTCACCTGCAGGAATAGGGAAAGAAGACAGTCCTCATCTGAGAGGTGGCAATCAGCCCTGTCATTGGCGTATATAAAATACTTCCATGGCTTCCCATTCCCATCAAACAACACGTAATTTCCTTAACATGGCATTCATGGTCTTGTCCTTCATGCCTCAAGTTCTTTGTTTTATATTCTGTCTTCACTACCCACCACAATGAGCCACACTTCACTTCCTCAAACTTGCCATTCATTCATCGTTTAGTCTTCAGAGATGCTGTTCTTTTTCCTCCTTGCCTTCATTTCTGCATTCCCTAGGCTAAATGCTAATCCCCATTTCTGTCCTCATTGCTTACATTTTTCCCAAGAAGCTTTCTTTTCTTTCTTTCTTTTTTTTTTTTAAATGTTTTATTTATTTCTAGGAGAGAGAGAGAGAGAGACAGCATGAGCAGGGGAGGGTCAGAGAGAGAGGGAGTCACAGACTGAAGCAGGCTCCAGGTTCTGAGCTTGCAGTCAGCACAGAGCCCGACGCGGGGCTCGAACCCACGAACCGCGAGACCATGACCTAAGCGAAAGTCGGACGCTTAACTGACTAAGCCACCCAGGCGCCCCCGCACCCCCTCAAGAAGCTTTCTAAATAGATTAAGCTCGTTGTCCCTGGTTGCATCAATATAGTACTAAACCCTCTTCAGGATAATTATTTTTTCAATTGTCTGTTTTCTCAAATTAACTATAATGTAAATTCCATGAAGCTAGAGATCATGCATTGGTTCAACAGATTTGAACATCTACTAAGTGCTCGTCACTATTATTACATTTTTAATGCCATCATTGTATCATTGCTACTTAATTAGGACATGGAATTTGGTAAGAATTCAGCACATGGGTATCTTTTCATACAAAAATGAATATGTAGGATAAATGAGAATTCACTTATTGGTATTTTATGTGATAGTCACTGGTTATCTGTCAATCATAGCAATACTGCACATAAAGCTACTTAAGGAAAAAAAGAAATTCTGTCTTTGAAAATGGAATGATTTTACTATGAAGTAGGTTTATTTGCCTAAAACTTAAAGATTACTTTCTCCATCAGTTTCTCACTAGTCTAAAATTTTGCTGATGTCATGTGTAAAACTGAACATTGAGCAAGGTTTTAAACTGCCAGATCTTTAAAGTTAAAAACTTAAATGTTAAAAATGATTCACATGTGGATATAGCATGTAGAACCATGTTGTCTTTCCTGTTGCATACAGAAAATTCATTTCTAGAAGTATATACATTGACATAAAAATTGAGTTCACGTGAAAAGAGAAGGGTATGTGCTTATCTTATGGCAAACGAGAAAATTTAAATTGTGAGCCCTCCTTAACACCTATGAGATGACACTACCAAACAGACAGCTGTGGAAAACTTGATAGTTTATTTTAGCTTTGAATGAAAGTTCTAAAGAATAATGCTAGAAGATGAACCTCATTTACTCCTACTCTGTCAATTCATGCTTGATGTAGCTGAGGAATAGAAAGACTGAATCATTTCTCAGTCTTTCTGAATAAGGTGAGTGGGACCTTTCCAGACCTCTTTCTTATACCTTCCCACCCCACTTACGCTGATTTGTGTTGCACATTTGGGTTCTATTTCTGTAACTGCATTCTTCTTTCCTAGAATGTAAGTTCTTGGAGGATTGGAACTACAGGTAAATTTCTATGTATAAAGTGGAAAAAAATAACAGGTAGGTCTACAGCAGAAAAAATAAATATGACACAAAGTTTTGGGTGACAAAGGTGACCCCTTCTCTTCTCCCGTCTCCAGAACTAATATATTTCTTGTTTTTTTTTTTCCCTAGAGTTCTTCTTAACTTTAGTGAAGAATATATTAAGGACCCCAGGAATACCATTCTGGAACATTTGTTGATAATCTTTCTTATGCTGAATCCAAGTGTTCTGCTTCATTCTGAGATAAAGACATCACCTTTTACTCAGCTTTGTGACTAGATTCCTCTCTTGATACACTGCTGAGTATTCCAGTTCCTTTTCACGTGAGACCCTGATTGAATCGTAACTGTCTTTTCCCTCAGAACAAGAGTTGTCTGCCTTAGAAACCCATGCCTTAGAAACCCATGCAAACCCTGAGGGTGCCTCAGTCAAGCTTCTGACTTCAGCTCAGGTCATGATCTCAGTTTGTGGGTTTGAGGCCCGCATCAGGCTCTGTGCTGACAGCTCAGAGCCTGCAGCCTGCTTCAGATTCTGTGTCTTCCTCTCTCTCTGCTCCAACTCTGTCTCTCTTTCTCTCTCTCTCTCTCTCAAATAAACATAAAAAGAGACATGCAAATGACTGCAAGAAAGTTTTATGATGGATGGTAATAATCATATGGCAACTCTAAGGACCACATGCTCCTAGATTCTTCCAAATAATGTTTAGAACACCAATTTTGGAATACTCTTGTGTAAATTGCCTACCATAATGATCTCAATTTAGATTTGACATTCTATCTATCTCTGGCTTACCTCCATTCTAGCATGTACTGAGTCATGGATGTCAATTCTTATTCAGCTCTACTCTTATACTCTTCTAGAGTTATATCCAATTATGTCCTGAAATATGATCAGCCCTGGAACATACAAATTGGAATTCAATACACTACTTTAACACTGAAAAGTTGATTTTCATTGAGAATGACACCAAAAATGGGGTACCTGGGTGGCTCAGTCAGTCAAGCGTCCGACTTCAGCTCAGGTCATGATCTCATGGTTTGTGGGTTCAAGCCCTGCATCAGGCTCTGTGCTGAGAGCTCAGAGCCTGGAGCCAGCTTCAGATTCTGTGTCTCCCTCTCTCTCTGATCCTCCCATGCTCATGCTGTTTCTCTCTCTCAGAAATAAGTAAAACATTAAAAAAAAAAAAAAAAGAATTACACCAAAAAGAAAGAATCAATGGCCTGGAAAACATTTGAAATTATCCAGTCAGAGGAGCAAAAACAAAAAAAAAAAAAACAAAACAAAAAAAAAAAAAAAAAGAAAGAAAGAAAGAAAAAAAAGAAAAGAATGAAGAAAGCCTATGGGACACAAAGAAAAAAAAACAGAACAGAGCACAATGTTCACGTTATGGGAAGTCCAGAAGGAGAAGAGAAAAAGAGGGAGAAAGTATGTTTAAACCAATAATGGCTGAAAACTTTGAAAACCTTGTGGAGAGAAATAGGCATCCAGGAGGCCTGAAGGAGACCAAATAGATTGAACAGATATAGGGCTCAATCAAGACAAATAACTGTCAAGTAAAAGATAATTTTAAAAGCAGCAAAAGAGAGAAGTTACATACGAGGGAACCCCATAAGACTATTGGTAGATTTCTCAACAGAAACTTTTCAGTCCAGAAGAGAATGATGACATATTGAAAATATTGAAGGCAAATAACTGTTAACCAATAATTCTCTACCCAGCAAAAGTGTCCTTCAGAAATGAGGGAGATATTAAAGACTTTCCTCACCACTAGAGAAATGCTAATGGGAGTTCTTTGAGTGGAAATAAAAAAGATGCTAATTAACATCATAAAAACATAAAGTAGTGTAAAACTCACTAGTAATGGTAAATTTAGCCAAAGTTGGAGTCTGTAATGTGGTAATGGTGGTGCATAAAGCATTTAACAAATCTAGTTTAAAAATCAAGAAACAAGAGTAAAAAGGACCATAACCATAATAACCTGTTATTTGTTGGGCAACATAAAAAATATGTAAACTGTCACATTGATAACATGAAATATGAGGGACAGGAGAAGTAAAAGTGTAAAGCTAGGGAATTCTATTAAAGTTAAGGTATTATTAAAATAGGATGTTATAATTTTAAAATATTTCAGGTAAGCCTCGTGGTAGCCACAAGGGAAAAACCTGGAGTAATCGCACATAAGAACATAATTTTAAAACGTCAAAACATGCTGATCTCACATGGCACCAGTACACACACACACACACACACACACACACACACACAAACCCGAGTAAGAAACAAGGAACAATGGCTCTACAAAACAACCAGAAAACAACAAAACAGCAATAGTAAGTTCTTATTGATAGTTACCTTAAATATAAACATATTAAATTCTCTAATCAAAAGATATCGAATGGTTGAATCGATTTTAAAAATCAGATTAAATGATATGCTGCCTATAAGACATGGGCTTTATGATTAAAGACACTCATAGGGGCTCCTGGATGGTTCAGTTTGTTAACTGTCCAACTCTTGATTTCTCCTCAGGTCTCCTCTGATCTCACATTCATGACATTGAACCCCATATTGGGCTCTATGCTGCGAGTGGAGCCTGCTTAAGATTTTCTCTCTCCCTCGGCCCTTCCCCAGTGTATGTGTGCCCTCTCTCAAAAAAATTAATTAAAAATCAATAAGAAGAAGAAAATTGGAAAATTCACAAATATGTGGAAATTAAACAACATTCTTCTGAGTAACCATGGATCAAAGAATAAATTAAAGTATCTTGAGATGAATAAAAATAAAAACACAAATATCAAAACTTATGGAAAGAAGCAAAAGTAGTCATGGAGGGAAGTTCATATCAATAAATGTCTACATAAGAAGCAAGAAAGAGTCAAACAACCTAATTCTACACCTAAGGATCTAGAAAAAGAACAAACTGAGCACAAAGTTAATAGAAGAAAGGAAGTAATAAGGAATGGAACAGAAATATATGAGAGAAAACAGAAAATCAATAGGTAAGACTAACCAAACTAAGAGTTGGTTCCTTGAAAAAATAAGCAAAATTGATAAATCCTTACCTAGATAAACCAAGAAATACAAACAGGAACAAATCAACAAAATTATAACTAAAAAAGAAAATGCTACAAATGACATTGCATATACAAAAAAATCATGGATTTACTATGAACCGTGCCTTCAACAAACTGGACAACCTATAATAAATGGAAAAAAACTTTAGAACATAAACCACCAAAACTGACACAGGAAGAAATAGAAAATCTGAAGAGATCAATTAATAACAAGATTGAGTCAATAATCAAAAATCTCCCAATGAAGAAAAACCCAAAACCAAATGGCTTCCCTGGTAAATTTTTACAAATTTAAAGAAGAATTAATGCCAATTCTTCTCAAACTCTTCAAAAAAAAAAAAAAAAATGAAGAGGAGGGAATATTCCCAGTCTCATTTTATCAGGCCAGCGATACCAAAGCCAGAGAAGGACACTACCAGAAAACTACAGAACAATATCCCCAATGAATAAAAATGCAAAAATCCTCAATAAAATACTGTCAAACTGAATCGGGAACATTAAAAGGATCATTCACCACAATCAAGTGGAATTACGTATGGGATGCCAGGATGGTTGAACAAAGTCAAAGGAAGCAATGTGAGACATCACACTAATAGAATGAAAGAAAAAAATCATATGATCGTTTCAATAGATACATTTGAGAAAACTAAAACTCATTTAGTATAAAACCTCTAAACAAATTAGGTACCAAAGGAATGTACCTTAACATAATAAAGGCCATCTATGATAAGTCTACAGCTAACATCAAACTAAATGCTGAAAGGTTGAAAGATTTTCCTCTAGGATCAGGAACAAAAGAAGTGTCCACTCTCACCACTCCTATTCATCATCTTACCAGAAGTCCTAGCCAGAGCAATCAGGAAAGAAAAAGAGCATCGGAATTGGAATGGAAAAATAAAATAGTCTCTATTTGCAGGTGACATGATTTTATAGAGTCAATCCTAAAGCCTCCACAAAAAATTGTTATATCTACTCAATAAATTCAATACAGTTTCAGGATACAAACTTAACACACAAAAATCAGTAGCATTTCCAGACACTAACAACAAATTATCTGAAAAAGAAATTTTAAAAATCCCATTTACAGTAACATCAAAAACAATAAAATACTTAGGAGGGAAAAGATCTTTCTGAAAATAAGATATTGATGAAAGAAATAAAAGACACAAATAAATGGAAAGGTATCCCATGTTCATAGATTGGAAGAATTAAAATGTCCATACTACCAAAAGCCATCTATAGATTCAATACAATTTCTACAATGATTCAAGTAGGGTTTTTTACAGAAGTAGAAAAAACAATCCTAAAATTTGTACAGAACTGAGGCGCCTGGGTGGCTCAGTCGGTTAAGCACCCAACTTCGGCTCAGGTCATGATGTCACAGTTTGTGGGTTTAAGCCCTGTGTCAGGCTCTGTGCTGACAGCTAACTCAGAGCCTGGAAACTGTTTCAGATTCTGTGTCTCCCTCTCTCTCTCTGACCCATCCCTGCTCATGCTGTCTCTCTCTCTCAGAAATAAATAAAAAACATTAAAAAAAATTTATACAGAACTAGAGAAGACCCAAATAGCCAGAAGAATTATAAGAAAGAAGAACAAAGTGGAAGACATCACACTTCCTGATTTTAAGCTATGCTAATCAAAACAGTATACCACTGGCATAAAAACAGACAATAGACTAATGGAACAAAATTGAGAGCCCAGAAATAAACCCAAGCATATACACTCACCTTATTTTTGGCAAGAGATCCAAGAATACTCAGTCTATTGAGAAGACAATCTTTTCAATAAATGGTGCTGGAAAAATTGGATATTCACAAGTAAAAGAATGAAGACCTCTATCCTATAACACATAAATTAACTAGTAATAGTTTAGAAATTTAAATATAATATTTGAACCAGGAAACTCCTTAAAAAAGACCTTGACATGGTCTTGGCAGTGATTTTTTAGATATGATACCTAAAACACAAGCAACAAAATAAAAATAAACAAGTGGAATTACATAAAACTAAAGAGCTTCTGCACAGCAAAAACAGAAAAAAAAACAAGCAAAAAACCCAAAAAAACCCCACAAAGTGAAAAACAATTGAATGAGAAAAATACTTGCAAATCAAATATCTTATAAGGTGTTAATAACCAAAATTTATAACAATGCATATGATGCAATATATACTATTTAAAAGTATATAAATCTTTATAAGAAATTATGTTTTTGCTATACTTCAAAAATATTGAACTTCCTTTAAAATTGTTAGTGACACAAAGGAAAACTGAATGTTCATAAATTTCTCTGTAGAAAACATCCTATAATTATTTATGTATCTTTAAATTAGCCCAATCTGCACATATTTTAAAGTATAAAATCAGGTATATTTATCCATCTTGAATTTAAAAAACACAGCACATTAATTTTTTCTTCCACAGAAAGGAAAAAGACCTGTTTATTCAATATTTCTTGATAATTTGTGCCAATATAAATTTTGTCTCATATTTATAGTCATTAAGTGTGAAACACATCAAGTTATAAAATCTTAGATATACAATTGTGATTTATGTCCTATCTGATTTTCAACATCAGCAGAACCACACATATGAATAATGACAATTCTAGCATACATACCTTTTCTTCAGTTCATTTTGAGAGACAGAGAGAGAGAGAGAGTGGGGGAGTGACAGAGAGATAGGGAGAGAAAGAGGATCACAAGCAGGCTCTATGCTGTCAGTGCAAAGCCCAAAGTGGGGCTTAGACTCATAAACCATGAGATCTTGACCAGAGCTGAAATTAAGAGTTGAACGCTTATCCACATGCCCCACATACATACTTTTCCCATTTCAAAAGGTCTCAATTTTATTATACTATGATGGAGAAATGGCTCATTAAGAATATCATAGCCCTAGGGTGCCTAGGTGGCTCAGTCAGTTAAGCATCTGACTTTGGCTCAGGTCATTATCTCATGGTTTGTCAATTTGATTCCTGCATTGCATCAGGTAAACTGGAGCCCCACTTCAGGTGAGCCCTACATGTCTGTCTGTCTGTCTCTCTCTGTCCCTCCCTCACTCATGTTCTCATAAATAAAATAAACAAATACACTAAGCCCTAAAGGGTTAGTATCCAAACTATATAAAGAACTTACACAAATCAACACCAAAAAAACCCCAAATAATCCAATTAAAACTGGAGAGAAGACAATTTTCTAAAGAAGATATTAAGATGGTCAACATCATTATTCAGGAAAATGCAAATCAAAACTATAATGAGATATCTCACACCTGTCAGAATGGCTAAAATCAACAAGAAACAAGTGTTGGTGAGGATATGGAGAAAAAGGAACTTAGTGCACTGTTGGTGGGAATGCAAATTGGTGCAGACATGGTGGAAAATAGTACAGAGGTTCCTCAAAAATTTAAAAATAGAACTACGGGTCTAGGAATCACATAACAGGTATTTACCCAAAGAATACAAAAACAGTAATTCAAAAGGATAGATGTACCCCTATGCTCTTGCAGCATTATTTACAATAGCCAAATTATGGAAGCAGACCAAGTGTCCATCAATAGATGAATGGATTAAGAAGTGGTATATATAATTTATGTATATGCTATATATATACACACCCATATATACACAGAATGGAATACTACTCAGCCACAAGAAAGAATGAATTCTTGCCATTTGCAACAACATGAATGTATCTAGAGGGTATAATGCTAAGTGAAATAAGAATAAAACAGCATATGAGTCACTCATGTTGAATGTAAAAAATAAAACAAAGGAAAAGAAAGAAAAGACTCTTAACTATAGAGAATTAATGGTTACCAGAGGGGAGGTAGGGGGGATGGCGAAATAGGTGAAGGGCATTAAGAATACATTTATCCTGATGAGCAGTGAGTAATTTATAGAGTTGTTGAATCACTATATTGTATACCTGAAATATACTAGTGTATATCAACTATACTGGAATTAAAATTTAAAAAATAAAGAATTGCATGGGCTTAAAGTTTTGAATTTTTAAATAAAAGTAGTCATTCATTTTAAAAATAGTTCTATATTGAGCAATCCTAAAAATATATATATAATTTAACCTTTTATATTAGGTAACCAAATATCTTACAATAAAATACCCTGTATAATCTTTGAAAAAGACACAATTTAAAATATCACTGGTTAAAACTAATATAATTTTCGTTTTATAAGTTAGAAAACACTTAAATATAAGTCTACCCTTGATATTTGTTTTCTTTTGAACATAACTGTAATACCCCAAAGTTATTACTATTTCCCATTATTACATAATGTATACAAAAAACTTAGAATTTTACTTCCTTCAATACAATAAAATGTCCCTTGCTATATTTTCATTTTACTGGATAATTTTTTTGAAATATTTTACTATTGAACTCAATTTTGATTTTTGCATGAAGAGAACATTCTGATTAGAACAGGAACAAAATCTTCCTGGGTGTTCCCTTTTGAATGGTTCACCAGGAATATGGAACATGAATCTTTTATCAAAAGGCTTGGTAATCTGATATGGAAGCCAAGATACTAAATTATATTTTCCCTTTAAATGTCCACTTGCAGGTAAAAATAGCTGACCTAACATAATAAGTATTGTCATCATGTAGAGAATACAATAATATATAAAAACAGACTATGCTTTTAACATATTTTAACAGTACCTGAGTTGGTATCTTAACTCTTCCTTACCCATCTATGACTATGGTCTTGTCATTTACTTGCTTAAATCTCAAATTTTTTAATCACTATAATTACAGTAGTTGTAATAAAACTTAATGAGATCAAAAAAAAAAAAAAAAAAAAAACTTAATGAGATCATTAATATTTATATTGATAAATTACTATTATCACAGCCATTATAAGTTTATAATAAAAATTAGATTATATATGTTAAATACTAGAACATTCGATTAAGCTACACAATGTAACATTAAACACTAAACACCCAAACCAAGACATAGTTAGGTCAATTACGCATGATTTTTTCATATTTTAAGATACAGTGTTTCTTTACTCCGTTCTAAGATTTTATTAAATCAAGTATGTGCATTTCGGTGGTTAAATTTAGATAATCTCATACATTACTCTTCATTTCATAGATGAGGAAAGTGTATCCCATAGAAGCTAAATGATTAGCCCAAGATCACACCACTAGTAATATGTACATCAGATTACTTCCAGATCTAACTCCATTTCTTTATCTTCCAACTATACCAGACATTGTGTCAAAAATTTCAGAAGGTAGATGCAGTTTACAATTTTCGCCCGCCTCTTTCTTTTATATTATTCATTCATAGTCACAGATCCAGAAGATACTTTAAAAATAAAAAATCTCCTTCTCTATTTTCACTTAACATAGTTTTTAAAATCCCTCAGCTTTATGGTGTATTTGTGTAATCTGCTATAAAGTAGAGCCTCGATGGTGCACATCCACAGATTGGCTCTGTCTGCTCTCCCAGTGAGCGAAGCCCAACTACACCCATTTCTCAGGCCCCAGAAACAATCCCTGGTTCTTGTGTGGAAACTTCCCTGGGATATGACCAGGAAATGTTACCATAAATTAGACACATACACACAAAAGACACAATGTGCAACAACACACTTAAAAAGATACACAAAAACCTTCAAATGACTGCACATGGCAGAGGTGAATGGGATGGGAGAGGAGTATGGATGGGAATATATAAATAAAGAGAATGGATTTGCATGGAGGAATTAACATGACAAGAAATGAGTGAGATTAATTAAGCCTGCAGCACAAAGCCCCCAAAAAGAAAAAAATATATATATATAGTTCTTTGCGGAGTTTCTCATTGCCATGTCATTCTCATAGAATGAGGGCTGTCGCTTCCATCACTTTTCATAGCATGTATGAGCAGACAACAATAAAATTGAGAGGAATAAACTGCCAAATATTCAAAGAAAAAGATAACATAAAAGGTAAAGGATGGCAGTCTAATGAATGCTGTGTGTGGATTTAAAAGGAGAGAAAACTAACAGAAGATCAGGATCTAAACCTTTCCATACAACCTGAAGAGCCTTTGGCAGAGGATACGACATGCATGCCAGGTTTGGTGTGGTACCAAATTCCAAAGGGGAACAGAAGTGCTGGACCATGGAGGTGCCTGTAAAGTAAAAGGAGAACAAGGTCATGATAAAGGATTGCAGGAAATTGGTAACCTCCACGTTATTCAGGGCCAACAGAATGAAATCCTTAGTGACTTAGATTAGAAATACATAGAGACTGGGCTGCTGGACTTCAGTTCATGTTATGCCCATCATGTCTTCATTTCAGAGAACTCTGGACGGCTCTACTGAAAGTTGCTGCTCGCCTCTATAGTCCAGTTGAGGTGTCAGACAAGAAATAATTAAAACACATAATTACAAAGAGCCCATAAGCACTTGGAAGGAGAAGAAAGCTGGAAACTTATTTCTGATGCATCCTGAGAATGAATGTCACCATCTTTACATTTATTTTGTTACATTCAACGTCCTATACTTAGGTTTGAATATCCACTGCCACACTAAAACCTCTTCTGGGGAAGCCCTTCATTATATTCCAACATCGAACAAAGAAGTTGTAGGAAGTACAACCATAGGAAGTAATAAATTTTAAGTGAACGGTCTGGTTGTTATAGTCAATTCAGATGATCTGGGGTCTGTAGTCACTGCCTGTGCCCCCATGTGAACCTACAGATCTGGCCTCTTGGTTATCTTAACTCACCTTACCTGAAATACTTCCAACCTCTTTTTCACAGATAAATGTGAATTTCAGTCTATCATTATTCTCACAATCCTAAAATTAGTGAAGTGCAAATTAATGAGATTTACCAAAGTATATTTATGGCTAAAAAAGGATTTCTGTGTCCTTCCAAATAAAGACTTGTTTATAAATTAGCTGTTAATTTAGATAATTACTGTTTTGTATGTTTAAACAAAGTGTCTCTCACATTCCTCATCGCTGATGATATCAGACTTTTGAAAGGATTCATCTTTTGACACCAGAAGGCATTAAAATGTGAGGCCAAAATTAGCTAAACTGTAATAATGTGATAATTGCTAAGTGTAAAGCCACACCAACAATGTATTTAGCAAAAAAACACTAACACTTTTAATTTGAACTTATGGTTCTCAGTACTATCTTATTCTTTCCATCTGTTGAAGCGATTTTTCATTTTTTTATTTTTCTCAAACTAGAAGACAGTATGCTAATTTTGCATGTTAGAATGCTAACAGGTATAGACTACAATGAAGAAAGAACTTCTTTAGCTGCAAGCTATTTTATTTATGCTTTAGTGGTAAAATCTATCATCACAAATACATTCAATAGATGTTCAATGGGAACCAAAGTTATGAATTTGAGTCTCAGTGGTGTTAGCTTTTTCTCATTAGACCAGTGGTTTTCACAGTTGGCCAGACATTAGAATCATCTAAGAAGCTTCTATGCTCATGCACAAGTCCCCTCTTTAATATCTGACTCAGATACTGGAGATGAGACTTGAATATTAGTATTTAAAAAATCTTCTGAAGTGTTTCTATCATGCAGACAGAAAATCAACGTATTAGATATTAAACCTTATTTTATCTCTATGTTCTTTCACCCAGAATTGTATCAAGTACCTAAATGAATGTTAGTTTGATAAAGAAACCTATGAATTACTTAAAGCATGAATATCATTTTAGACTTAGGTGATTCTTCTTTCCATTACCACAAGACTTTTATTTTTCAATTACTAGGCTAACTCTTATCACCTACATCTTGGTTTGTGAGTAATAAGTATGTAGAGACTGGGCACTACTTGACCCATGATTTAACATCTCTTTAACATAAAGTATTCACTAGTATTTTGAAAGCCGTCTTATATAGAAAAGCTATTACTAAAGAGAGAAAACAAATCAAGTATTGAATTACACTTGGCGAAAAGAGCTCAATAGAAGGACAAAACTAAGAAGTATATCCAATAATGTTCAGTAAATTGAGTGATTAAACTTGTATTAATTTTGTAAGTAAATATTTGAGGTTTAAACACATTTGTATTGGTTAAAATGCAGTTAAAATTTTGCATTAGAAAATAAACATTTCTACAATTTGACCTATCATTGAGAAGTAAAGAAAACTGGGTGTATATGAAGTATTCTGTGTATATGAAGTATTCATAATAATTCCACCTAGAAAATATGTTTTATCCCATGGGAAAAAAAGATCAAAAGAAAAAAATCCAAATGACTTTTAATGAGGGATGATTGGTTAATTAATAAAAAACTTATATTCAAGGAAATAAATATCACATATTCCCTTGAAATATCATGGATGAAAATTACACCGCAACATGAAAACTGGTTATGGTAATTGATAAGCAGAGTATATTTTTTGCAAACAATGATTGCAATTATGCATAAAATTGTTGGAAATCAATGCATTGAAGGATTCCACAGTGCAGTGAACAATTTGCTTTTTTCCCCTTGTTTTTCCTTCTTTATGTGATATTACTTTACAAATTTTAAAATATTCTTTGGCAAACCTTATCTCATTCATTAGCCTTCTTGATACCTTTTCTGGAGTGTGAGCATCTGTGTGTCTTCGTAATCATTTATTTTATACTCCTTGCTTCTTAGGTTCTAGAGGCATAATCTTGTAAATTCAGCTGACACTGTTCTGCCTATAATAGCTTTGCTTATTTTATTAGTCTATTGTTCATTAGGCTTTTCTTCCACCATACTTATTAAAGTGGTCACTTATTTTTGGTATTTTAATATGGCCATAGATGTTATTGGTCCTGCAGGATGGGAAGGAAGTCTCAGTTAAATTTCACAAATTACATGTTTTGAAATTATATATTCACAGAAAGCTGTCGATGAAATGATGAAAAAAGAATATTTACCTTCTAACATATATACATCAAATTGTTTGGTTTTGTTTTTGTTTGTAAATATGCCTTAAGAAAAGAACTCATAGAAAACAATGGTGTTCTTAATTTGCTCATTTCTTTAATTAAGGCTTGGGTTTTCTCTTATAAGCCCCCAAATATCTATTCTCTCTGCAACATAGAGAATTAACATTTCATTTTCATTTATTTAAATCTGTTGACTTGGGGAGTTTGAAACTTCATATTTGACAGTTTAAATTAAACATTAATTTCAACTAATTATACTTTGAAGAATTTGCACTATAAATTTAAAAAACTCAGCAGTGAAAGTGACAGAATTTTATATGTTCTCAATGATAAGTCAAACTGTGGAAGTGTTGATTGCTATTGCAAAATCTTATTTCCCAGAGGACTATGTTCATTCCCATCCACCACCAGAAACAATATGACCTTTCATCAGAGAAAAACTGATATTCGACAACTGCAATCAAATGATCCAAGTTACAGTATTCCTACCTTTGATACTGCTTTGGGTCATTCTTCTCTGGTGCTCAATTGCTTGGATGTAGAAGTGCAGAACATGGAAATATTTTGTGCAATAAACACATATTTCAATGCATCTATTTCTAGGCTTCAAATATGAAATATTCCCAAATATTTGTCCACATGGAACTATGGTTTCTAAAGTTTCTGTTGGAGAACAACACAAATCCCCTTTGCCAAATAAATTACAAGATCTTGCTCATCACTTGTGCTTGAGACTATATTCTTTCCACAGAAAAGGGCAGCAAGTATTAAAATATGATCTCACACACTCATTCTCATACAGTATTACACAGTCCATCCTCTTGGTCACAGAGTTTGCTTGCCTTCCTTCTTCATTCATTTTTTTTTTTTTTTTTACTCTCTTCCCAAGAGAAATTACTCAAGAAACCTTCCTCATAGTCAACGATCTTACAACAATGTGTACCTCAGAAGTCAGCATGCCTTTTCCGGCGCCAGAAGTCTATGTACTCAAACAGCAAGTGATTTAACACCTTCCCCACTCATACCCCATCTATCATAGTGAAACTAGGGCAATAAAGAGCTCCATACAGAAAAGAGATAATCAAAAATATGTATGAAATCTAACATATGAAATCTAACTCTGTTATGATATTATGCTCTGTTGTGGGAAATGTCCCCTTATTTGACCTTGGTTCTGCCCCCTGAAAATAGTTGCCTATTCTGTAGTTTTATATGGTCCTTGCTTTTACTTTCTAGGAGGTCCATATATATATACATACTGTATCCATATTTGAATGGCAATGCATATTATGGACATTATTTCCTCTCAAGGTGTGGACAGCATGCTCAGTCAGCTTTCAGCTCATGGAAATTTAGAGGAATGAGGATTGATGGATTCATTTGAGTTTTGAAAATTACTCTTTTATCCCAGGCTGGAGTTTCATTTGCCAATATAATGTTCACAAAACCCTAGTAGTCTTTTTTTCCCTCAATTTGATTCCATTAACTTCCACAGGTCAATTGTCACATCTGCAAATCTTTCGAAGATGTTCCATTATCTCAGAGCTAGTCACACTTACCTTGAATTTGGGAGATGTTCTGGTAGAGGAACAATATCAATCTCTTTTCCCTGTGCCAAATAATTTACAGGGAACAAAATTTAGTAGATTAAGAGCTTTTAACAACAGGCTTGATGACTACACCGTTGATGTCATCCTTACCAGAAAACTCAACTTTAATTGACATTTATCTTTCAAATAAATGATGAAGAAAAGAGAATGAGGTCTTGCCATTTGTGACAACATAGATGCACCTAGAAGGTATTATGCTAAGTGAAGTAAGTCAGGCAGAGAAAGACAAACACCATATGACTTCCTTTATATGTGGAATCTAAAAATGTGAGACCTGAAACCATTCAATTCCTTAAAGAGAACAGAAACAGTAATCACTTGGATTTATGGAACATTTCCTCAGGCAAAGCAAACAAAAGCAAAAACAAATGATTGGGACTATACAAATATATTATTTACAAATAATATACCTGAAAAGGGATTAGTATTCAAAATATATAAAGAACTCATAAAACTTATAACAGAAAAATAAACAATCTGATTGAAAAATGATCAGAAGACCTAAATAGATATTTTTCCAAAGATGACATACAGAATGGCCAACAGACACATAAAAAGATGTTCAATATCCCTCATCATCAGGAAAATGAAAATTAAAACCCACAATGTGGTATCACTTTATACCAGTCAAAGTGGCTAAAATCAAAAAGAAAAGAAATAATGAGTTGGTGAGGATGTGGAGAAAAGGGAACACTCATGCACTGTTGGGGAATGCAAACTGGTGCAGCCACTGTAGAAGAGAGTATAGAGGTTTCTCAAAAAAAAATGTAAATATTACATGATTCAGTAATGCCACTACTGCATACTTGACAAAATAAAGAACCCCACTAATTTGAAAAGAACCCCTTTTTATTGCAGTGTATTTACAATAGCCAACGTATGGAAGCAACTCAAGTGCCCATAGATAGATGAATGGATTAAAAAGATGCTCTCTCTCTCCCTCTCTTTCTCTCTCTCTCACACACACACACATTATTCAGCCATAAAAAAGAATGAAATCTTGCCATTTGCAACAACACAGGTGAATGTTTAATTTTAAGGGAAATAACCCAGTCAGAGAAAGACAAATACCATATAATTTCACTCATGTGGAATTTAAGAAACAAATGAGCAAAGGGTGGGGGGCAGAGAGAGACAAACGAAGAAACAGACTCTTAACTATAGAGAGCAAACTGATGATTATCATAGGGGAGATGGGTGGGAGATGGGTGAAATCGGTGATGGGGATTAAAGAATACACCTTTCATGATGAGCACTAATTTTATGTAAAATTGCTGAATTACTGTGTCATATACCTGAAACTAATATAATTCTGTATATTAACTACTTGAATTTTTTAAAAAATTAAAAAAACGTGAAAATATATATTATACAGTGTGTGATGTGTATACATATACATATTTAAAAAGAAGATATGATTTTATATATATTACACATACATACAGCAATAATTGTTCAGCCATAAAAAGAATGAGATTTTGCCATTTGTGACAACATAGATGAATCTACAGAGTTTTGTGCTTAGTGAAATGTCAGAGAAAAATATAATTTTACTTATATGTGGAATCAAAAAACTAATAAACAAACAAAAAGCAGAAACAGACTCATAAATACAGAGAACAAACTGGTGGCAGCCAAAGGGAAGGGGGGCTTAGGGGATGGTAAAATAGGTGAAGGGGATTAAGGGGAAAAAAAGGAATCACAGATACAATATCCACCAAAAAGTCATTGCTAGTAAGAGCAGGGGACAATGTGTGAGCTTTGCTGGCCAATGAGTCTCCTTTTGGCTGCTTTATCAGAGAAGAAACCCTAGTTTGCTTGACTTGAATAGTATTGATTAAAAATAAAATCTCCAAATGTGGAATGTGTTCTGTTACAGAATTATCACTTGGAAAAATAATTCCGTATGTATTTTTTTGTTAAATTTCCAACTGTTTGGCATTATCAGGAAACAGTCTCACTAACCAGGGAAGCGATACTTTTTATGTCATAAGTTGTCCCACAGGGACAGATGCAATGACTGGGACACCATCTGAGGTAACTGCCGCCATGTGGCAACAGTCCCGCGATGACATTACCATTTGAGATTGTGTTTCCTTCCCAACGAATCTCTTTGCAGTTTGTAATTGCAACTGAAATCACCTGCTCATTGCAGATGTCACATTGCTCATCACACTGAGTTCTCCACCCTCTATCCAGAAATCTCTTACATGCTCCATAAACCACTGACAAGTTGACCTTACACAACAAAAGATGCCTACATGTTTTTAAACACCAGAGAGCTCTCATATATTATAAGATATAACATATCGTCATAACATATATCACATTTCTCTGCTATAGAGGCTTAAAACACCAAGCCTCAGTGATACCGTGCCCACACGGAAACACACACAGGGAACCACAACCAAGCATGTTGGGAGTTATAGCGCACACAGAAAGCATACACGACTAGCATCACAAAGATGAGCATGTTGTCTATACTTTTCTCTTTTGTTACATTTAAATTTTTTACTGATTCTAGTTTTTAAAATGTGAAGATTTTTATCTCAATGAAACCATATGGCAAGAAAGGGGGAAATGTTTTATATAAGCTACAAAATGCGACTTTCTCGTGATTCAACATGTGCTCACATGTAAGGTACCTCACTCTTCCTTCTGGCTGAGCCCCTGTTTCCCTTCGTCCAGTGGACCCCGGTTTCTTTACTTTGGACCCCTTTTGGTCCACACAATTGTTTGCATGTGTCACTTCCTCTGTTTTTGCCTGGTATTGTCTGCTTCGTTTACAGTGGGCATGTTGACATCCCAACACTTCCTTTTAAAATTCCATTATTTATAATTTGCTTTGATAAGGTCAGAAGAATGGCCACTTCTTTTGACAAAGGAGAAGAGCATTTTAGGAAGAATTCAGATAAAGCGTCTCTCCATCTGGGACTCTTTATTTCTGCCACTAAATATGATTAGCATATAACCGTAAGTGGCAGATTTATTTTTGTGGGACTAGAATGGCTAAAACACAATGTAAATCTATGCCCTCTGAATGAATGATCCATTTTCTGTTACGCAAAATCGGGTTTTATGTATGTTTTCTAAAAGAGGAAATCACGTATTCACAAATGAAGAAATAAGCATAAATGCAAGAAGGTCTGTTCATCTGCTAAGTCAGGATAAGTATTAAAAGTTAGTTATCTGCTTGTAATTATTTTCCTAAGAGAAAAGGTTTTGTGCCACTGATGTCATGCTTCTAAAACCACATGGTTTGGGCTAAGAGATCTGGAGTAAGGGTCCCAGCCTGTGAAGAAACAGAATAAACCTATCATGAAAAGATTGTATCTCCAACGGATCTTGTGATAAATACAAGATATGAATTAACATATTACATTAATTGGCCTCAGATTGTTACTAATGTAGCTTCTCATAAAAAGTGTTGTGCCAGGTTAACAGTACTGTTATTGTAGAAAGCATACCGTTTTTCATAATGTAATCCTTTAAGTAAAATCTAAGGATATTTCTTTACATTTCAGAAAAATACTGTCATTGTATTTTATGAAAATCACATAAAATGATACTAGTTAAAAATGTCTAAGTTATTTTCCAACAAGTAGGCAGACAACTGAAAATAGTATTCTTTCCCACACCGCATGCCGCTACTACCACTACCACCAATAACAATAATCCAGAGTCAGGGATCCAATAGTAAAAAATAAAGCCATAAAGTATTGGAAAACACTGGGAAAACCTTTGGATCCTTTTTAAATTATGAAACAGGGAAAGTTTCTCTAAGTATAATCTCATTCATGAGATCATAGCATTAAAATGTAATCACATAAGTATACAACTAGTGTATAGCAAATAAAATATGTCCTACACAGAAAATTTTGTAACAAGGGACGTCTCTTCTATGAAAAGTTGTATCGATTCTATGTAAATTGATATAAAACATGGAAGCATAGAGTTCACAAGAAAGAAAATGGAATATCTCTTAAACATTGAAAGTACTTGGCTACACTCAATATTAGGGAAAAATCTTTCCAATATATGTAACATCTGATATACACTCCCACGTCTTTTTCCATTCATCTATCAATGGAAACTTGGGGTTCTTCTATAACTCAGCTATTGTAAATATTCCTGCTGTAAACACAGGGGTGCATGTATCATTTTGAATTAGTGTTTTTGTATTTTTGGGGTACATACCCAGTAGTTGAATTACTGGATCATAGGGTAGTTATATTTTTACTTATTTGAGGAAGCTCCATACAATTTTCCACAGTGTTTGCACCAGTTTGCATTCCCACCAACAGTGCACCGGCCGGGTTCCCTTTTCTCCACATCCTCGCCACACTTGTTATTTCTTGTGTTTTTGAGTGTGGCCATTCTAGTAGGTGTGAGGTGATAGCTCACTGTGGTTTTGATTTGCACTTCTTGGATGATGAGTGATGTTGAGTATCTTTTCATGTATCTGCTGGCCATCTTTATCAAAGACTGTACCATATCTTTACCAAATTACATCACAAATGACATTAAAAATGCAAACAGAGTTCTTGTTTCTTCTCTTCAGAATATAATTTTTCAAATGCCAGATGATAATACCTTAGTCTTTTACAGAGAGATATATAAATAAAGAACACAATCCTATGATTAGTAATGACAAAGGAACATTGTAGGACAGATTTTCTTGATCTGCACCATGAGGTCATGACCTACACCAAATTTGGACACTTAACCAACTGAGCCACCCAGGCACCTTGACCCTGACCTTTATGTAAATAACATCTTCAGCCTTCAGTTTCCTCATCTCTTGTGGGGACCATACATGCCTTGTCCACCATATAGAACTGTTGTGAGACTCACCGGGCAAAGGGAACTTGGAGGTCAAGCTGTCCAAGTTGCTTATTTTTCCAATGAGGAAACAGAGCCCTGGAGACAGGGTATGTGTAGACGTAGAGAAACCTAATGTAATGAATTGTTTTCTACCAGCTGACTGGTCCTGAAATCACAGCTGGATTTAGATACTGTCAGTGCATCCAGCCAGAGGGCATCGGAGCCGAGGCAGGGAAAGTGACTTTCTCAGCTCCTACAGAATGCTGAGCAGAGCTCGAAGGTGGGGTCCCTGGTTTCCCAACCAGGCCTTGTTCCTGCTATGCTGATAGTACCTGTAAGGGAGCACTAGGGAGCATGGGCAGCAGTGGCTGCTGGGTGCCCTCTGCTGCAGAAATAATGCAGAGCTTACTGGAAAGTTATAACAAATTTACAACATGATGGTTTGTTTTCAGGAATTATGCACCTTGTTACAACTGCTTCAAAACCACTGTGATTTACACAAATGTTTCATGGACAGCAAATGATTTGTCTTTAGTCTTGTAAAATTCACTTAGTTTGTTTTATGATTTTAAAATCCCAATGTAATTAACATACAGTGGTATATTAGTTTCAGGTGTACAATATGTGATTCAACAATTCTATATGTTATTACATGTCTTCTTTGGAGGAATGTCTGTTCATATCTTCTGCCTATTTTTAATGGGATTGTTTATTGTGGTGTTGAGTTATAGGAGTTCTTTATCTATTTTGGATGGTAACCCTTTATCAGATATGTTATTTTCAAATATCTTCTCCCATCCAGTAGGTTGTCTTTTAGTTCTGTTGATTGTTTCCTTACAGAAACTTTTAATTTTGATGTGGTTCCACTAGTTAATTTTTACTTTTGCTTTCCTTGCCTCAGGAGACATATCTAGAAAGATGTTGCTATAGCCAATGTCAGAAAAACTGCTGCATGTACCCTCTTCTAGGATTTTTACGGTTTCAAGTCCACATTCAGTGCTTAATCAATTTTGAGTTTATTTTTGTGGATGGTATAATAAAATGGTCCAGTTTCATTACTTTACATGTAGCTATCAGTTTTTCCATCACCATTTGTTGAAGAGATTGTCTTTTTCCTATTATATATGTTTGCCTCCTTCATTAATTGATCATACAATTATGGGTTTACATCCGGGCTCTCTATATGGTTACACAGGTATATATGTAGATTTTTGTGCCAGTAACATATTGTTTTGATTACAACAGGTTTGTAATATATCTTGAAATTGGGATTATGATACCTCCAGCTTTCTTTTTCTTTTTCAGTACTTTTTCAGCTATTCATGGCCTTTTGTGGTTCCACAGAAGTTTTAGAATTGTTCTAGTTCTGTGAAAGATGTTGGTATTTTGATAAGGATTGCATTAAATCTGTAGATTGCTTTGGATAGTATAGACATTTTTACAATATTTTCTCTCCCGATCCATGAGTGTGGAATATCTTTTCATTAGTTTATGTCATCTTCAATTTCAGAGTTGAACTTCAGTTTTCAGAGTGTAGGTCTTTCATCTCCTTGGTTGAGTTTATTCTCAGGTGTTTTATTCTCTTTTGGTGCAATTGCAAATGGGACTGTTTTCTTAATTTCTCTGTTGGCTACTTTATTACAAGTGTATAGAAATGCAATGGATTTCATTTATCAGTTCTAGTAGATTTTTGGTGGAGTCTTTAGGGTTTTCTATATATAGTATTATGCAATCTGCAAACAGCAAGCTTTACTCTTTCCTTATCAGTTTGGATACCTTTTATTCCTTTTCTTTGTTGATTGGTATGGCTAGGATTTCCAGTACTATGTTGAATTAAGGGTGGTGAGAGTGCACACCCTTATCTTCCTGATCTTAAGGGGAGAAGTGCTCAGTTTTTCACCATTGAGTATAATACTAGCTGTGTGGTTTTTTTTTTTTTAATATGGCCTTTATTATGCTGAGGTATGTCTTCTTTTAAACCTACTATGTTGAGAGTTTTTTTTTTTTATCATGAATGAATATTGTACTTTACCATATGCTTTTTTGGTAACTTTTGTATGGTTGCCGAAAAGATTGTATGATTTTTATCCTTTCTCTTGTTGATGTGATGTATCACATTGATTGGTTTGCAAATATTGAACCACCTTTGCATCCAAGAATAAATCCCACTTGATCATGATGACTGGCTTTTTAATGTATTGTTGGATTTGGTTCACTGATATTTTGTTGAGGATTGTTGCATCTGTGTTCATCAGAGGTACTGTCCTGTAGTTTTCTTCTTTTGTAGTTTCTTAATCTGGTTTTGGACTTAGTTTAGTGCTGGACTCATAGAATGGATCCTTCTCTTATTCTTTCATGGACTGCTGGCTTCATTTAGTGATATACTTGGATTCTTTTCTCTATTTTTTTCCAGCTCTATTCTGGTTTTTCACTTGTGGTTACCATTAGGTTCATATATAACATCTTGTGCATATAGCAGTGTATACTAAGTTGATGGTTGAGTAGGTTTGATCCCATTCTAAAAGCACTAAATATTTACTCCTCTCTTCCCATATGCATTTTAGGCATATGGTGACATAATTTACCTCTTTTGTGTTTCACAAATCCCTTGATTACTTTTTATCGATATAATTAATTTTACTGTTTTGTGCTTTCTACTTTTCTTACTGCTGCTTATGGTCTTTTCTTCCCAAAGAATCCCTTTTAACATTTCTTGTAGGGCTGGTTTGGTGGTGGCGAATTCCCTTAACTTTTTTATGTGTAAGGAAACTCTTTATTTCTCCTTCTATTCTGAATGATAGACTTGCTGGATAGAGTGTTCTTTTTTTAAAAATTTTTTAAAAAGTTTTTGAGAGTCAGAGAGAGACAGTGCAAGCAGGGGAGGGTCAGAGAGAGAGGGAAATACAGAATCCAAAGACAGCTCCAGGCTCTGAGCTAGCTGTCAGCACAGAGCCCGACACGGGGCTCGAACCCACTAACTGTGAGATCATGACCTGAGCCAAAGTTGGACGCTTAACTGACTGAGCCATCCAGGCACCCCAGGATAAAGTATTCTTGACTGCAAGTTTTTTTTTCTTTCATCACTTTGAATATATCATGTCACTCCCTTCTGACCTGCAAGGTTTCTGCTGAGAAATCAGCTGATAGCCTTACAGGGTTTCCTTTGTGACTATTTTGTTTTCTCTGGCTGCTTTTAAAATTCCTTTTCCATACTTTTGCCATTCTCATTTCTATGTAAGAGACAGAGTGTTGGTGTCCTTGGGTTAATTTTGTTGGGGGCTCTCTGTGCCTCCTGGATCTAGATTTCTGTTTCCTTCCCCAGATTTGGGAAGCTTTTAGCTATAATTTCTTTATATATACTTTCTGCTTCTCTTTCTCTTTTTCCTTCTAGGATCCCTATAATGTGAATGTTGTCATGCCTGATAATGTCTATGAGTTCCCTTAATCTATTCTCATTTTTTATTAATCTTCCCCTCCCCCCTTCTTTTTAGCTTAGTTGCTTTCCATTACTCTAGATTCCAGGTCCCTTATCTGTTCTTCTGTTTCCTCTAGTCTACTATTTACTCTACTATTGTGTTTTTCATTTCATTTATTGAATTCTTCTCTGGTCAATTTTTCTTTAATGTTTTCTAGCTCTTTATTGAGAGTCTCACTGAAATCTTCCCCTATTTTCTCAAGCCCAGTTAGTATCTTTACAAACATTATTTTAAGTTCCCTATCAGGCATATTACTTATCTCCATTTCACTTGGCTAGAATTTTGCCCAGTTATTTTATTTGGGATACATTCCTCTGTCTCCATCTCCTCTCTCTGTTTCTATGTGTTAGGATAGTCAGCTACATCTCCTGCTCTTTAAAATAGTTGCCTCATGAAGAAGAGATCCTGTAGTGCCCTACAGTGCAACATCCCTGTTGACCCAAACCTGGGGCGCATGGGTGTCTATTATGTGTGTTACATGCATCCTGCTGTTGCAGATGGGCTGTACTCGCCTTCAGTCCAGTCACTGGCAGTGGATCTCTTTGTCTGTTGTAAGAAGGGTTTGGTTCCTGTGGTGTTAATGGGCCAGTCTGGGGCCACCTTGGTCTTGAACTGGATCAGACCACACATTTTCCAGATAGATCTATGGTAGGACCAAACTGCAGGGTGTTCCTCTTCTGTTGTCCTATGAGAAGTTTTCATTGGTTCAGGGCCCGTAGTCACACCAGATATTTGCCCACTGCTAGGGCCAAAGTTGAACTTGTATGTGTGGTTATCTTCCCCTTTCCCTAGAGCAAGAGTCATTTTGGAGCGATGCCAGCCCCTGTAATGGATTCTTGCTCACTTCCATGTTGGTGATGCTGCTTTGGATAGACTCTTGTTAAGGGTCTGTTGGTGGGGGGTGATGTGCAGAACATGAGGGCAAGGTACATGGAGTTAGCAAGGTTTGCGCTGGTTGCTATGGGAGGGGTTGTGTAGCTGCTTTGGGAAACTTTTCCCACTTCTGGTTGAAGGGGGCAGGTTGCAAGAGAATTCAGGGGTCAGGCATACTATTAGCAAGCTAGGTCAAGAGTGTTTGTTCTATTCTGGTTCCAGCAGGTGACTGTATGTCTAGGTTGGGGGGCAGGGGAGGGAAGTGGTGCCCCTGATGCTCTATTGTTCTTGGAGAAGTCTCCTAACGATTCCTGTCCCTTATAGCACGTATTCTGAGATTAATCAATAATTCTTCCCAAATATAGGCGTTTTTCAAACTGCTGCTTGTACCCTATATCTCAGAGGGGCTGTTTGTTATGCTTTCTCTTCAAGGGTCAGGACTCAGTTTTTTATTACTCTCTGACTTTCAGAGACAACCTGCTGATTTTTAAGGTTTCGGGTATTCAGCCCAACCTATTACAAGAACATATGGTGTTAGCCCATCTGGTTTTTAATGCCAAATATTACGGGGATCCGTTTTTCCACTGTGAGTTCCCCGGGTCTGGGGTGCCTGCGGTAGGCAGTGTCCTCCCTCCTGCACGTAGCGCCGTGGGTCCAGCTGTGTCTCTGCCCTTTCTACTCTCTTTAATGTGGCCTCTTGTCTACATTTATCTGGAGACAGTGTTCTCTCGGTGTCCCAGTCATTTTCTGGGCTATTTACAATGATGTGGCTGTTCTCTGGCTGTATCCAGGGGATGAGGTGAGCTCAGGGTCCTCCCACTCCACCATCTTCTCTGGAAGTCTCACTTTGTTTACTTAACTCTAATTTAAAAAAAAAAAAAACTAACAAGAACAACTCTGAGATGTGCATACAGAAAAAAAAAAAAGAATAGGAAGAGGAAGGAAAGAGGAAGGCAAGAAAGGGGCAGGAAGGAAGAGATGGAGGAAAGGAGAGATGGCAGGAAGAAAGGAAAAAAGGAAGGAAAAACACTAAAATGTGTCAACACAAACCGCACCTCAACCATGTGTCAACCTTGCAGGCAGAACCTTAGCATTTACCTCCTACTGGCCGGCCACTTACTCGGGGAAGGTCAGCCTATTCTCAGGCCTAGGAGGTGGCTATGTATTATTGGCCAAAATCTATTCAGAGTACATTGTTCTAAGCCTGCAGCATCCGCATCCCCTGGGAATTCCATCCAAGACCAAGTGAATCAGAAACTCAGAGGTTGAATCAGAAACCACAGCAACTCTGTGCGTTTAACAAGCTCTGTGTGTGTTAGTGATTCCACTTAAAGTCAGGGAACCGGAAGTATTTGCTAGTTGTAGAAAGATTTACTCTTTCTTACCAGTGTGCTTTTTAGTAAAGTAGATGTAACCTAACTGAACAATAAAGTATCCGGTGGTAGGAGATGATCTAGAATTTTTAGCATTTAAATAAGCAAAAGGGAAGATATATGGTTGTAGGTGCTACAATAACATAGGCCAGAAGGGGAATCCTGCTGACAGCTGAGTTTGGCAAACCTGGCCCAGCCATGTTTTCTTATATGAGAGCATATATCAAATTTTATCTATAAGCAGATTTTAATTGCATTTATTGCATACTTTTACTTTCTATTCTAGTACAGATAAAAATTGGGTTTCACTTCAGGAGAAAAAGATTATTTCATTAATACAAAGATGTTTTTAAAAATCACTTTAGGGTAAGAGGAATTAGTGTTAGCTAAGTACCCACTGTATGCCAAATTCTTCACATACCTTTCCTTTTTTTTACTATTTTCAGTCTTAGACACACTATGCAAATTGCTTACAGTCAACCAAGTTGTAAATTACTCCTGCACTTTTCAGTTTATGAAAACACTATCTCGTAGCTGGCTTTAATCTTGTTATCAGGCCTTATCTTTCAAGACTTCACAATTTCTTTGACAGCTTAAGCCATTAATTCTCCACAATCCCCATTTTACTTTCTGGAGAGAGATGGATTTCTTTAATTCTCAAATCTCTAACCTTTGCTACTGTATGTCCATTTTTTGTTGTTCTTATGATGAGACCTCCAAACCCCAGTTCTTTCTTTGAATACATATCACAGTAGAGATGAAAGCTCTTACGATCACAAATTATAGTCACATGTATATGTTGGATGACTTTATCTGAAGAATCTATTTCCCTGTAAGTTGCTTATAAATGTTCAATTGGAAGGCATCCAAATATATGTTTAAAGAGTTAATGATTTACATTTGAAAAGAGAATTAAGTGGCTAATACAGATTCTTATGGTTTTTCAGAGCAAGCTTATTCCAGTATATTTTAAATGGTAAAAATACATAACACCATGATGTAATATATTTATATTTTACTTTGGAATAGAAAAGTATGAATGGAAATCAAGCATATGTAAAGAATACCCAGCACTACAGATTTTAGTCAGTGTGTATTCCTCTATAAATCTAAAGCTATAAAACTGAACAGTAAATATAATTCATAATCCCTTTATAAGTGGATATGAATAATGATATTAAGTCTTGATGTAGAAAATAAACATGCACAATGCATTTATATACAGATATTTTGATAGGATAATACCAGTTTCTCAAATAAATTGACTGTAGTGATGTAAAGGATTTGATTTATATTTTATATATGGTTTTTGAACACAGGCATTAGTTTATGCTCTTGTAAGAAAGAATATTGCTTTCTACCTAGAATTAATTTTATATCTGATACATTATGGAGCATGGAAGCTTCCATGCTCTTGATTGTGGCAAGCCGACAGAACTAAATGCATTTATTATAATTTGAAATGACATGGGATGCGGGTAAAAATTAATCATATACATTTACCAGCATCTAGTTGAAGGAAAAACAAAATAACATACAGGAAATTTAAAAGTATTATATGCTATGTTATTTGATCAATTTTTTATATCTATAGGAAATTAGGAATTTTATATCTGTAATATCAAATATTCACAATAATGGTATATTGATATTTATAAATCTGAAATCCACAATATATCATTCAACTATATTTAATAGAGAGGAGCACCTGGACAATTGGAAATAACTTGCTCATGGTCTGCTGATAGCCTTCTCAGCACTATTTCACACATCTGGAGTCTATCAACAAGGGCAGATTTTTCTCAAAGTTGACTCAGATAGAACTGGATTGTTACCAGATCAAATCCATCTACTTATATACATTAAAGAACCCAAAAACTCATCCAAATTAAGCATATTCTAAAAACACCTTGTACCACCTGCGTATTTCTTTTTTTAATAGATTATACATGTACGTACGTATATTGCATATATTCACATATATTTTCTTTAACATGTATCTGAGTTATATATAGTATGTTATATATAATATGTGTGTCTGTGTCATGTTAACAATGGTTATAAATATCTATATAATCATTTTACATCAAGAAATACAGAAATCAAAGCAACATTTATTTCAACAGAAATAAATTCAATGTTGTTCATAAACATATTTATGATTCTTAGTAACAAATTATTATAAGAGCACTGTGACTTTAAATAGCAGCTTTAGAGGGTTTATTAATATATGTTAAATATAAATAGAGCGATTTTAGTGCTAGCTATAGAGTTGCCACATTATCAGTCATTCATTCCACAAGCATTCACCGAGTGTCTACTAGGTGCCAATGACTGGGCTTTGCATTTGATATAGAAAAGTACGCAAGGCAGACAGAATCTCTACCTTTATAGAGCCTAGAAGCCAGTAGCGGTAAAGGGTTAAAGATGTCTAATAAGTAAATTTTCTAATTGTGAAAATTACTAAGAAATAATCAAATGAGTTGTTAAGATAGGGTATTGGGAATAAATTATGCGGGGTGGATGAGAAACATGGAGGATCTGGTGTTGGGGACTGCTGCCCTGTGCCCTTCAGAACCGCTTCAGGATGAGAGACTGTATTCCACCAGCAGCTGGAAATGTGAGACAACTCTTTCCCCTTGGGGGCAAACAGTCTTCACCCTAAGTACATATCCTCTTCCTGGAGCAGCCTGTCTCTTTTAGAAGTAAAAACAACTGCTTTTCTCACTTTGGTCAGGCACAGCTCCATGGTCCATCCTGACTTCAGAACTCCCCAGAGGTCAAGTGAAGTACTGTTCTCTCTCACTCCAGTCCTACCTCTCCCTCTGACGTACATTGCCAGCTCCCTTTTTTCAGGGACTATACTCCCTAATAGACTTCCTGCATGTTGTTTTCTGTCTCAGAATCTGCCTCCTTGGTAACACAAACTTTAACATCCAGTGCCCCAGGGCTGTGACTTGGGGAGATCTACCATGAAGAATTAAATATTATAGCAAAAAGGCCATGGATGGAGGATTAGAAGACAGAGACTTTGCTAACAAAATAATGTTAGAGTGAGTGTGAAGATGCAGTATCATATCCACCAGTGTGGTATGTAATACCAAACATTTATAACAGTAGTCTATTGGCATATATAAATCTGAAATCCACAACTCAATATATAGTTCAACCATATTTGATAGAGAGAAGCACTTGGAAAATTGGAAAGAACTTGCTCATGGTCTGTTGATAGCCAATCAACTTAAGTAATTGAGGAATAGACTTGCATTTATTTGAAAGAAATATTGGAACAGAAATTATGAGTCCGTTAATTATCATGCTAAGGCACTTGAGACTTACTCCATAAGCAAGAGTGTCTAGTTTTTTAAGGAGGAACAAAAATATTAACACCAGAGTTTCAAAGACAAACCTAATAAAGAGTGGAGGAAATGAATAAGTTAAAAATACATTGTAATGGTCAGGATGAAAAATCATGAAACTGTGAACTGGAGTAGGGAATGTAGACAAATAGCAGTGGAAAAATATTATAGATGTTTTTTGGAGGCAGGTCTTACAAATTTGTGTTTAGCTTAGGGTTTGTTTCCTATAAATTTGGAAAGATGTTGTTTAAATTAGCTCAGGCAAAAACAATGGTCAAAGAGACAAGTTTGAAAAAGGAGAGAAGATAATGAGCGAACTCTGCTATATTGTTTTGAGGTGTCAGTGGGCCATCGTTGTGTATATCTATGTTGAGAGATAGGAACTCCCAACTGTACATCTGAAGAAAGAGAATTTCTGGATCTATATAGAGACTAGAGACTATGTTGAATATGTGTAAAGTGAATATGACAAGGTAAAGACAAAAGAATGTAAATCGACCTTCGGAGTATAGCTGTGTTTATTCAATCTCATGATAACCAAACAATTTGCTTAAAAAAATGTTTGTTGAGCATCCATTAAGGTCTATCTAGTCATTTAGGTCAATATTCTTAAAAATATTCATGTTGGAGAAAATAACGTAAAGCTTCACCACTTTTAACTTCTAAGTCTTAGTTTCCTCATCCATAAAAAATGCAAATAGCAACTTTGCAGAATTGTAAGTGTTAAATGATACAATATGGGTAGATCGTTTGTGATACATTCATTAAACATAAAAAAGAAATAAACACACTGCCTAGATAGTTCAGTTTTTATCAAGCGCAGTGATAAGTCTAGGTGTCAGGAATCCAGAGTAGATCGAGCCAACACCATCAAGGATTGATGCTTTTCATCTTTCTGCTTTGCTACCCTGAGCTCATCCTTATGGGCTTTTTCCTTACGCTTGTTGTATTGCAATCACAAAATATCTGCTGAATCTTGCTGGGCGGGAAGTAGGGGGAGAAGGAGAAATGATAAAAATGGTTTTCTCCTAGTGAGATTCTGCCTTTTTGTTGATAAGACAGCCTCCCAATGCTATGTTACAGGGGAAAAATGCTAAAGAGGAAAACATTGCACAAAACACTGTGTGGGATACATAAAAATATATTCAACGCCAGACAGTGTGAACAAACAGAAACAACAAAAGCTAAAAGAGATTACAGCACAAGCAGATTAGGGGAAACAAAAACAGGTAAATAAATGAATAGTATATTTATAATCTGCAACAGTATGAAACCTTATTAAAGTAAAGAAGTTTTCAGTTGCTGAGTAACCTAGAATTCTAAGCCCAGGTAAACTACTATGTGACAGGAAGGGCAAAATCAGTTGTAGTTTTAGGCAGAAGTAGGATTTTCCATTCACATATTCTTGATGAAAGAACTCAGGTCAGTCTTCCAAGAGTTTACCTTTTTTACAGTTTTGAATTAATCAAATCCTTTCCTGCCACTTAGTACTCAGAGATGCTTTTCGTTCTCCCCTGAAAGAGCTTTTACAGTTCTATAGGAGTCTGACTCCTAAGATCACTTGGGTCTTAGTTTAAGTATCATTTGTTCTGACATGCCTTCTTGATTACTCAAATCTTAATAATGATTTATAGTATTATATTAAATTATCTTTTATATCACCTCTTCATTTCTCTTCATAGTCTTTATCAATGTTGAAACGTTTACCTGTTCATATATCAAGAAAGCTGCAGTGGACAAGGAGATAGACGTTGAGCAACCAAAGATGCCTGTTATCCAAGGTATGATTTCTCTGTATTTCCTCTTCCTTCTTTCCTCTCTCCCTCTTTCCTTTATTCCCTCTCTTCTTCATTCTATCCTTCAGTCATTCACAAGTGTTTATTGACAAACAGCTATGTACTTGACACTATCATAAACACCAAGGATAGAGCTATAACATCCACCCAACAGGCTTATTTGCAGAAAAAAATAAAAGCAGAAAGATTACATACCTATCTTGGGAAGAACTATGTTAGGGGTATGCTCAAGAAGGGATATACGAAGTAGCTAACAGCATAAAGAAGGCATTATTTCCCGAGAGAAAGGAACATTGAATCTGAAATTGGAGAGTTCATTAAAAATTACTTTATATTGAGGAAAGATTGAGAGAAAGTCTCTCCAGGCAAAAAGAATTTTTCTACTATACTAAATGTGGTAAACATGTATGTTTAAAAAAGGCATATTCTTCATAGTAAATTATATTTTTGTACATATGTATATATAATACAGATTTGATGTCTTATACATAGCCAATTATTATTATCACTAAAAATAAACTATCTTCCCTATGCTCTAATCATGAGCTGCAATATCCAATGATTGCAAAACTCAAAATAATTAAAATTCAATATGTGTAAGTTCTGTTTCAGGTAAATAGAACTTTACTTTATGTATTTCTTTTTTACAATTACCAGAGGGCATGTACTATATTCAATAGGGAAACAATATATACTATTTGTTTCCAATCTTAAACGAGTCTTCCTGCTAAAGTGATTTATAAACACAAATACATTTATGCTGCATTCTCATACACTGCTAGATGCTGATGGTAAGTGTGAACTGAAGTCATTGTGTCTACCCTCACAGATGAAATTTTAGATACAGGCAAATGAACAAATAATGAAGCAGAGTTTAGTGAGTACGAGGAAATGTATAAGAGAGGCACATTCAAAGGTAACATAAGACAACACGAAAGATTTGAGAAGACTTGGACATTGATTCTATTCCCAATGCAAGATACAGCCCATATCTCTATTCTCCTTCAAAGTACAACTTTATGAAATAAGTTTGTTTTTGTTGTATCCACTTCTCCATCCTCAATAATTTCTTTAACTCTTCCTATTATTACTTTTTCACATGATTCCAGAGAAACTGTTCTTGTCAAGGTCACTAGTGGCTTCTAGAGAGCTAAACACCTTGCTTACCTCCCAGTCCCAGTCCTAACTTGAACTCTCAACAGTATTTTTTATTTTATGATTATAATTTTAGATACATACACACAATCAATTCAATTTGGATACGGAGCTCTAGACTGGCATACCCAACTATCAACTTGGTATCTACATTTGGATGTCTAATAGACATTTAAAATGTAATAAGATTTATTGTTCTAATAATTCCAATTATATGGGAAACTTAACCAGTACCCCTTTTTAATACAAAACACATAAAAGTCATTACAACCCAAGAGAATAAGGAGTAGTACCAAGATATAAGCCCTAAACTAACATTTAATGGTTAGGTTTTAATGCTCATACGAGCATAGGAGGTATGATATTAACCTCAGGTGAAAAAGCAAACTTGCTTCTCCCTTCAACAGAGTATAAACAAATCTCTCTTATAGGAAAAAATAATATTAAAACTCACAGACTTGGGCAGACACTGACATGGAGAAGCTAAAGCAATCACCAGGTGGGAAAATCAACCTAATTGCCAGTGATATTTTTGGAATACATAGAAGAAACAAACCAAATGACTCAAGAGCCAGAGTGCATAGGCCCACAGAAAAAAATCAATGTGATCGGGAAATTAGCAAAAAAGTAAAATTTTCAAACCATAACAAGTAATGATTCAATGTGAGAGAGAGCAAACAAACACAGCAGAAAAATTAGCACCCCCAAGAAGCTGAGCTATGACAATCTGAAAATACTACAAAATAATTACAATATCTTTGAAAGATGAAAGGACTATAAATTATAACAAAAGTAAACTGCCAGAATAGAAAGTGCAGATTTGAAAAAGAACCAAGTAGAACTTGAAAATCTCAATAAAGTTCTAAAAATTAAAAAGTCAATGAATGAAAAAAATAGAAATTTAGATACTACTGAAGAGGAAATTAACTATCCCAACAGATCAGAATTAAAGTATATAGACTGTAGTAAAGAATTATGAAGTAACTATACAGAAGAGTTAAAAATTACTAAGGTCCAGCCTTGTATTTCCAACTGTTTACTTGATATACTAACCAACATATTTTAGCAAGCCCCCAAGGACCGGTCCTGGAGTGCAGCTATCACACTGACACACATTCCTTTGGCACATGGTCACCTATAAGTGAAGAGTGCCCAGAAAGAGGAGAAAACAGGTTCTATGTTCATATGCCAGTCTCTGCCAAAGGAATAACAAATTAAAACTGTAACTATATGCAATATTTGAATGGCAAAATTGAAAGTTAGATCTAGTATAAAATACACGAGTGAGGGTGGAGGTGGGCCTATACGGCCTCCAAAAAGGGAACACATCCTTTTCTAAGTATATTTTAGTTTATAGAATATTTACAAAATTTCTGATATACCTGCTCACAAAGAAGTCTTAGCAAATTCCAACAACTTTCCACCTCAAATTTCAAAAAATCACAGATGACATTTTGCAGTAATGAAGAAATTAAGGTAGAAATAAATTTTATAAATAGTTTAAAAGGTATTTGGAAATTTATGTGAGTTAAAGGAAATTATAATAAAAAAAATTCTATATATTCATCATACAGGATTCAGCCAGCCCAGTATTCAGAGGCCAATTTATAGTATTGGATATATTTAGTGAATGACATGAAGATTGAAAAGAAATTCAGTTAGAAATTGTGAAACTTGAGACAGTAAAACAGTAGATCTTTGAAACTTGGAAGCACAAAAATAATAATGAATTAACAAAACAATGAGAAGAAAGAGATAACAGAGTTCCTTTTAAAATTACATATAAATTAGTAGAACACAAGATTGACTTGAAAAAATAATAGTGGAAAAATATCAGAAATGGATGCATATAGAATAGATATTTATAAAGATTTGAGAACACTATATAGTACGCTATACCAATATAAATGAAGACATAAATTTTTTTAAAAAATAAATAAGTGGACTTTAGAAAAACCTACTCTACCAAAATTGAACTGAGAAAAATACAAAATTAAAGTCAATGAACTGTCATGAAAACGATGAACAATCAAGACACAGAAAGCATTTTAGGGAGGTTTTACCAAGTTTTAGAGAATAAATTTGCTCTGTATTATTTCAGAGAATACCCAAAGATCTACCAAAAATTACATTAAAAATATAAAAATTACATTAAAATATTTATATATAACCCTAAATTATATTTAAAATGTAATAACCAGTGTAGATGTGCACTGTCGGAATGTAAGTTGACTAAACACTTGGGAGAAGAGCTTGGTGATATCTATCTAGTCTGAAGAGGTACATAAAGAGCAGTTCTCAGGACAAAGTGAAGGGAAATGGAAGAAGCAGAAATGGGTAGGTGGAGGCCAGCCTGAAGGCTTCTCAATAAATCTAAGATATGACTCTGACCTTCTTCCTGAATTCACTGTCTATATATTTCTTCCTTGGACTGTCATAAGGAAAGTGACTGATAACCATTAATTATCTATATGATTGAAACAATGAATAAGCATAATGAAAATAATCAGAGCCCTGTTCTACATATAGAATGGAGTCCAAATGGGAGGTCCATGCTCCTTTTCCAAGCAATAGTCTGGATCATTTAGATTTCAGTACACAGTAATTGCTGTTTATTTCCTTTTAGTCATAAAACCATATCAAGGGGAAAGAAAAAACAAGGAAAAACAATCAAGATATTCTAGCATGCAAAAGTAAGGCTAGATCAGGGTTCAAATGTACCTAACGATGATGCAGAGAAAACATTACAGGGCTTAATTAGCAATATTGTATTTGTTTTCTATCACACTGATGTATGTGTTTATCTATGTTTACATCTTGAGTGTATCTTATATGTGGCTCATGCACATACATGCATATATATACATATATGCATATATATAATGTATGCACATATATACACATATACACATTTATATATGTTCTTATGAGATAGGCTAAATAAAAAATATCTCTCTAGGCTCTGTTTCTTTTAAACCGTGTATTAATCACCATTAAACCTATACATAATAAAGTTCTATAACAATAGGCAATACATTTCATATATTACAGTACCTATCCTGACTGTGTGATATTTGAAGATTTCTAAAGAATTAGGAATATGGCTATTAACCCTACAGTTAAACCATAACTATAAGTTACAAATATAATTTGGTATTCACACAGCATTCTGGGTCTCTAAGGAACATACAAATATTGTTAAATCTTTAATGGTTAGCCACCAAAATTGTAAATGGAATCACAAGTTCTTTTTTCTATTTTACAGGCCTGAATGGGTAATAGAAAGAGCGATCACTGACTCATTCTCAGTGGGGAATGCATTACTCCTACATAGTTTTTTTTCTTAAAGCCATGCATACTTAGCTAAGTAATCCTTTATAACTAAAGTTTGCAGTCTTCTCTCTACCCACACTCAGTGCTCTGTAATTTCACAAAGCTACAAATATTCAGAGAAAGTACTTTATTGTTGAAAATGCTTAATTTCATTTATTAAATCAGGTTTTTCCAAGTCCCCAGGCAACCCTTTTAAAGTGGTTCTGCACACAGCAAACTCTACTGATAGCTAAGGCTACTGCTTTTGGTCATAATTCTAGAGAAATAAATCACTAAAAGAAAAATAAATAGACTTGCTGAGTGAGTTTTACAGACTCAGTATCCAAACAATTCCTACTGTTATTTATGTAAAAAGAACAGAGGAGCCAGTAAAGGAGGAATAAGGAAGTGACCAGAAAGGCAAATAGAAATAAGACTATATTAAGTGTTCCTAAAACTTAATAGGAAAAAATCCAGAGGTTAAGACAAAGATACGCAAAGCAAAGAAGACTCACAGAAGAGGAAATCCAAAGATGAAAATGAAATCAGTTCGAACATTGATACAGAAGTGGTAAGAAACACACTCTTTTCTTGCTAAAGGAAAATGCAAATTTTCATGACATGTTTTAGAGAGAAGATAATTTACTAAAATATATCTGTGCTTAAATCTCTAGCATACTTTATAATAAGAAAATTATTTTAGGAAAATACAAAGACATATTAAAGCTTTATATTAAAAAATCACTCTGTGTTACTTATAATAATAGCAACAACAGGGGCGCCTGGGTGGCTTAGTCGGTTAAGCGTCCGACTTTCGCTTGGGTCATGATCTCACGGTTCGTGGGTTCGAGCCCCGCATTGGGCTCTGTGCTGACTGCCAGCGCAGAGCCTGGAGCCTGTTTCAGAGTCTGTATCTCCCTCTCTCTCTGACCCTCCCTTGCTCACGGTGTCTCTCTCTATCTCCTAAAAATAAATAAAAATATTTTTAAAAAATTAAAAAAAAAATAATAGCAACAATAATAATAAACATTTTGAATAATCTATATGATTGGGCCCCTACTGAACAAATTATACTTATCCTTACAGTACAATATTATATGCCTTTAAATTATGTGCAAAGTGTTTTGGTAACAAAAATGAGGCTAATGTGTTGAGGAATAAAACAGCACAGTGCACAATTTTATATACATAGTAATTCCAACGATGTATGTACACACCACATAAACATATGGTAGCAAGATATTAAAAATGTACAAGAAATGGGGCTTTTCCTTTTGCTCAGTGGTACCCAAGGCTTCAACATGGAAAACAGAAGATTCTTAGGTACCTCTCCTAAAACAGATAACATGATGGCCAGAAAGAACAAAAGCGTAAGAGGACAGAGAAATCTGGTGCTGCCCCCATTAGGTTGTCCCTCAACTGGAGGGTGGATAAAGGGAGGATTTGACATTGACACGGAGACGTTGGAGAGGCCACAAATGAGTGCTGAGGCCCGTCCTCTCTTCTTTTCCTGAGAAACACAGGCAGTTTACCCACACCCACCTGAACCCAAATCAAGGACACTCCAGAAAACATGTGTCATTTGGAGTTGGTGTGGGGAGCAGATTGGCACTGTGGTCACTCTAGAATACAAAGCTGCCTGCTGTCACAGAGCAGAGAGGTGACATTTCACTAGTAATTGCCTGCACTTTTAGGCAATTTGGTGGAACAAGAAGGCATGAATGTTCGGGATGAATCATGAGTGGACTCAGGAGAGGAGCTGGGCTCGCATCATTTAAGCAAGAAAACCTACTTACAGGACTAGCTAGGATGGGTGAGGTGGTAGACAGAGAAGAAAGAGCTCAGAGAACCCAAGGACTGAGGAGGAGTGCCTCATAACTAAATGGGGAAGGGGCGCCATGGCAGACAGAACTGGTACAGAGCATCCACCGACCAGAGAAGCACAAGTGGCCAAAGCAATATACCTCTCTACAGGACCTTCCCTCCCCACTTCCTCTCTCCCAGACATCTGCCCGAGCCCTGAAAAGTGTGAGGTGGCCCAGTGAGTTGGGGAGACGGAGTGGGAGGGGGATGTAGGACAGAGAGAAGCAGATCTTGCCAATCTCGCTCTAGGCTTCCCAGCCAGAGGCCAAGATGGAAGAAATGCAAAAGTTCTGACCCAGCTGATGATTGATGGCCCTGGATTCTTTAACCACTGATACAACAGACCACTTATTAACCTCCAGTAATAATGCAGAAAAGCTTTGCTAGTCCTAGATTTTAATCAGGAATGAAGAACAAAACTTGTCCGAGACAGCAGTGTGAAAAAAATATAACTGCTTTCCATTTGCAACATGTTCAATTAACCAAACGTTCCAAAATGTAGGGTTTTTTCCCTATAACTTCTAGAATTAAGATGATTTTTGTTTTGCTTTGTATATTAAGCTTTACCTTCAAAGTATTATAGGGTAGCAAGTAATCCAACATAATGGCTTTTTGTTTGTTTGCTTGTTCTGTCCAAGGCTGTCAGTCTTTGAAAGGGAATCAATCGTTTCAAACGATCCAGAAGCATAGAGAAGCATAAACACTGAGAATGTGGGCTGCAGAGGACACATAGGCGTTCGTTAGTGAATTGTGAGAGGATACTTTCAGAGGAGTGGAAGAAGATGGGCTACAGATTTCTAAGAATTAAATGGTGTCGGTATTACAGAACAGTCAGCAGTGTTTAAGAGTCAAGGATGACCATGAAAGGAAGTAGGAGAAATAATAGCCTGATCAAGGAGAAGAAAGTGATTAAACTGCCTAACTTCATAACATGTGTACAAGGGCCTTCATGTCATGGCAGTTATCCATCAAGTGGAGCATCTAACTTGTGCGTTATCTTTGGACACGTGCCCACATGGATGTTCTACCACCGATTCCCACTCCACACGTCCACAACCAACCTGACTTTAATCTTTCCTAAACTAGAAGGCCATATTCCCCCAGAGAGAATGGTACAATTCTTCTTCCATACAAATGATGTTCACGTACTTTAGTGGATATCGGTACTTATCTACAAAGTATCTCTCTTGGAGGCGCCTGGGGGGCTCAGTCAGTTGAGCGTCCGACTTCGGCTCAGGTCATGATCTCACGGTTCGTGGGTTCGAGCCCCGCGTCGGGCTCTGTGCTAACAGCTCAGAGCCTGGAGCCTGTTTCAGATTCTGTATCTCCCTCTCTCTTGGACCCTCCCCTGTTCATGCTGTCTGTCTGTCTCTCTCAGAAATAAATTTTAAAAAACATTAAAAAAATTACAAAGTATCTCCAATGAGCTAGTCATGCAGATTTTACTCCCCATTGTACCATTGGATCCAGTATTGTCTTTCTCAAGTGTTAGATTTTCAGTTTATGCCTGTTGTCTTAGAGCACTTATCAAAATCCCCCATTCTTTACTTTTTTTTTTTTTTTGGTTTAGATGATCAACAATAGGTTCACTTTAATCTTAACACATCAAATACGATCTACTCTTATCGGTTTGTTTTTCCTTCAAGTTATCACCTGAGCAATTATTTTTATACTTTTCTCGTGGCCTTTCCCATACTCGACTGTACTAGTTGTTTGAATATCTATCTGTACTGTTTGGCCACTTGCTTATATCTGCTCTCAGATCTATCCCTCTCTCTTTCCTGCTCTGGTCTGTATTGCAGGGCAGTCCGTTTCCCAATGGGCTCTGGGGCAGCTTCCACCAATGGCCATGGATCCTGACAATGGAGGGCGGGTGGAGGGGAGAATCAGTTCTCCTGCTCTGTCTAGAGTCATGTCTCTCTGCAGTTGCTTATCTGCTGTGGCTCTAACTCCCATCTGATGGCCCTTCCCTTGCAAAAGGGAAGTTATCAACAGTAGTTTTATTCTTATCAGATGGCTTCAGCTATGGGGTCTGGCGACACTATTTCATACTGTTTCCTTCTCCCCTGGCAGCCTGGCCCTACTGTTGCTGGGCTGAGGGCTGGCTGCAGGTCTACCCAGCTTCTCACTTACTATGTAACCAAGTCCCTGTATTTAATCTCCTCTGTGTGTAGACATGGAATATTTTCTGCTTACTTGACTGGGCCCCCACTGATATACGGTGTATATTTCATGAGGGAAGTGGTTTCATTTTACTCATTTTATATCTTTTTCAGCACTTATAGTGGATTACATGATTATGATATTTCCAAAGGAGTATATCAAGTTGAAATATGAATTGCTGTTGTAGAAAAGATTGAAAAGTGTTTCTTGCTATTACTGTGAATCTAAGCTTTCTTAAAAATGTCTTGTAGTTAAATATATATCATCATCTGGAATTTTATTTTTCCGTGGAATACCAAATGCACCATCATTTTTGACAGAACATTTGTTTTGGGAACAAGGTGTGGGATTACAGGTATACAAATTGAGTGAGCCTCTCACCTTTTACTTCCTACTGAAATAAATAAACTTCTATAGAGAATCAGGAAACTAACTCAGTTAGCTCAACTGAAGAAAAGTAGTGCATATCTCATGCACAAACTCAGATTGCCTCAGATCACAAGAAATAGATACCTACTCATAGCATTTATTAACATTTAATTCTCCAGATAGTTTCCATATCTAGAAATCAATATCTGTTACATAATGGAATTATTAAATAAGTTAACACTAATTGCTACATTCAGGCTCTCTCATAGGGAGTCTGGAAATAAAGGGCTCCATATAAATTAAGAAAAATAAATCCATCAATATAGAATATTAGGGTTTCATCTTTCCTCTCTGTGTTGGGTGTTTCTAAAAGAGAACCATTAGAGGCCAAAGTTAGGCAAACCTTAAAATAAAATTGGGCAAACACGTTTATTGAAAACTGAACACATCCCCATACTTAATTGGCAGAGGCTTCCTGGTGTGCAAAGTGGGTCCCTTTGTGGTTGCTGTTGTTGTTAGCTTTGTTCCAGGGCTAGCAAGGAATTCAGTAATGTTGGTATCATGTGCATTAAGGAATAGAGTTTCTTGGGGCAAAGAACAGAGGTAGGAAAGCTTAGGTCAGGGGGGAAAAAAGGGGGATTGGTTTCAAATGTTTCAAGGGAAACCAGGAAAGCTGGATAGTCTTCTGGAAACACTGCCTGGGCCTGCCCCCCAGCGAATCAACACCTGCTTCCAACCCCCACCCCTCCCGGTGCCTTGCATCAGCCACAGTGCCTGGTGATTAGAGATTGGAATCTGTGTGCTAGCTCTTCACACAAATAGTCCCAAATACCAGTGCCCATAATCTGGGTAGTTTAGGGCACGTCAGAACAGGAGGGAGCTGGAGCCAGCCTGCAGCGGCTTAGACAGAGCCCACTGTTTACTTTTTAAGAATCTTATAGCGCCTGTGTTACAAAAGTAACAGTCCTGGCTTTAGGGAGCTCTTCTTCTAGAAGATGAACTGAGTTAACTGTACACTAAAATAGAACATCATGAGTGCTACATTAGGGCTGGGAGTGGCTGCTACAGATAAAAAGAGCAGAGAAAATCTTAATTACTTTCCTGCATAGGGAATATAGCTCCTGTTATTCATATTAATTTTACCCATGTGAGTGGTAGCTACAATTCCTTCTATTTTCTTTCTTTTTGATAGCAAAAACAGGAATTTAAATGATTTCAATGTCTGCTATCACAAGGCAATAAATCCCATTTATGGAGATTCTTGTTGTCTTTGCATTAAGAAAAGTCTCTAGAGGAAAAAATAAATTTATAAATATTTTCTTGATTTTTATTGGCAGCTGTAAATATCCTCCCCAGCCCATCATTGAAAATAGAGCCACAGGGGGCGCCTGGGTGGCTCAGTTGGTTGAACGTCCGACTTCGGCTCAGGTCATGATCACACGGTTTGTGGGTTCGAGCCCCGCATCAGGCTCTGTGCTGACAGCTCAGAGCCTGGAGCCTGCTTCAGATTCTGTGTCTCCCTCTCTCTCTGCCCCTCCCCACTTGTGCTCTGTCTCTCTCTCTCTCTCTCTCTCTTTCTCTCAAAAATAAATAAAACCAAAAAATTAAAAAAAAAATAGGGCCACAGATACTGTTTTTCTGTTCTTTTTAAAGATTTCAATGCTATAGCTATTAAGATTATTCATGCATTGCTTATGTAGCAAACTTTTTAATTAAACCTTTTAAGTGCAAAATTGAATAGGGTTAAAGGGTCTCACCCCAAACATTACATAAAGCATTCAGAGCTCTAAATATTGCTTTTTTGGCACTATCTATGGCATATCTTAAGTATACTTTCTCTTAAGACTTTATCAAGTTAGATATACTGTCAGTAGACTCAATCTGTATAATTTGTGTATTGAGGATCAAACATGTATTCTATAATTTTAACGAAATTCTGTGCATAATCTTTTAAATGAATACGAAATATGTTTTTTTTCAGTCTGATTAAGCCCAAGTTTTACATAAACAGATACTGTCTAACACAATTTCAAAAAAAAATTCTTTTCATCATGATATCAGTATATTTCTGCCAAGGCACAAACACATTTACAAATGCAGGAGTTAAAGCAACCATAAATGCAATTCTGGTATACAAGAAAGCAATTTCATTCTAAATTCCTTTATGTGAAAAATTTTCATGAAAATACTATAAAAATTGTTGGAATTTATTTTAACTATGACTTTTGTATTATTCTCCAAAATATTTATTTAATTCCTTAAGACATACAGCTATAATCATTTTCTAGTCAAGAATTATACAAGATCAGGGTGCCTGGGTGGCTCAGTCAGTTAAGCATCTGACCCTTGCTTTCCGCTCAGGTCATGATCTCACAGTTCCTGAGTTCCAGCCCCACGTCAGGCTCTGTGCTGACAGCATAAAGCCTGATTCAGATTTCTCTCTTTGACCCTTCCTGACTTGTTCTCTTTCTCTTTTAAAATAATAATAATAATAATAATTGTACAAGATCAGTTTCATACCATCCAAAAATCAGAGAAGACTAACATTTCATTCATTCAACCTGTAACTATAAGATAAAGATAAAGCTCATAATAACCCTAAAAAGAAAATTCAGCGAAAAGATTTCCTGTGAGTTTATTCATCAATAGCAAACGTTAGCTCCTAGTAAACACCTTGTAAGAGTATTTTAGTCAATACTTCATTAAATAAAAATTTTTTCAGACATTCACTTCAAATCATGAACGTAGAGCACTTTGTTATTATATGGTCGAGTAGGCAGTTGAAAAGAAACAGGCATATAGTTGCATATGTGGGTAACAGGGATCCAATCTATCTGATCACAGGTTTGTAAAATGAAAGTCGGGGATATTAGCCTGAGTTCATGTGTCCAACTATTCCCGTTTTCTGTGAATTGTGTGGGTCAGTTCATACAAGGTGACTAAACAATTTCTGCAGGTGCATCAAACCTTGTGATCCATTAAGACCTTAGTAAAGCTGCCAAGTGACATTTTCTTCCCCCTGCATAATCCTGTCTGGTGTCTGCATTGATCAAATTAACTGGTCACTTGCCAAATGTCCACTTCACTTTGGCATATGGATAAGATTATGGGAGCAAGAGAATGATTTACTAAATGACTTGAAAGAGTTCATATATTCACCCAAATTACATAAATTATACTGAAAAAATAACTGAACCACCCTTCAGGATTCCTCTCAAATAAATGAATACTTCCAATTATAAGGGAAAAAAAGTATGCTACTAAAAATGGAAATTGAATAATACAGACACAAATAACCAGATGGAAAAAGCACTTATTTTGAAGTGCTTTAAACCACAAATTTGTGGTTTGAGCAAATATTTGTGGTTTGTGATGCTAACCAGAAAAATACAAATACCTTTTAAAATTTCTAGGTACAGAATTATGTATGACTTTGAAAGAAAATTTAGATGTGCAATACATTAGAAGATTAAGAAATAGGTTATTAAATTGTTTCTGTGATATTTCACTAGGTCATGAGTCATTTAATAAGTATTTTTCATTGGCTATTACTGTCTAGAGAGTAGTCTAAAAGGAGAGAGAGCATATTCTAGGGACTAAAATACAACGAAGACAAAAGCAAATTAGCTTTGTAACAAAAATAGAATTTATTTTGAAGTCTCATCCATATAAAATTAAAATGAAGTCACCTAGTTTTTATTAAATATCACGGTTTTAGAGAATGTACAAGAAGATAAAATTTGCATTGAGCTGTTGATTCATGTCTTTTTAATTTATTTGTGAGAGACAGAGTGTGAGCAGGGGAGAGGCAGAGAGAGAGGGAGACACAGAATCCGAAGCAGGCTCCGGGACTTGAACTCATGAACTGTGAGATCATGACCTGAGCCAAAGTCAGGTGCTCAATTGAGTGAGCCACCCAGGTGCCCCATCTATTCTACTTCAAAAGGGATGTGCACGGCAAATAACTGTGCCTGGTTAAGACTGCAGGAAGAAAATATCACAACTAATGGGTTTGGATGTACACAACTATGTGCGTGCATTCCTTAAAATTATCATATTGTATCATATCATATCTGCACACATTTGTATGTATACATATAAATGTATTATATGCATTAAATATATATAATCTATAAATTATAATGCCTGATAAAACATCCACGTGTTAGACTTTTTTTTACATTGTTAGGGATAAATGAAGACAACATTTTTGAGAGTATTGGCTTATAGAAAATAAGTGTTCTATATTTTATCAGAAAAAATTCTGCACGGATTTGTCTGTAGGACACGGTATCATCTTATGATAAAAGACACCACATTACCTCCAGCTCACTGGCTTTGTTTCTCATCCTCAAAAGAATCTTATTCCTGTTTGAAGTTTTTCTCCCATCTCCCCACTTATGTCCTAAATAGCTCAAGATCCTACTCACTTCAGAGCTTCAGCTCAAATGTCACCTTCTTATCTCTTTAGCAGGCGTAACAGGTTAGGACATCAACTCAGAAATCTCTATTGGTTCTTTAATGAACAAACTTCATTAGGCAAAGGGTCTTGTGTGTTTTTTTCACTGCCAGGTGTCTGGCACCTACCATGAAAATGGTTAGAACAGGCACAAAAAAATGTTTATGTCATTAATGAGTTAATGACTTACTCATAACGAATCTTGATTTCAAGTATCTCTGGTCAGCAGGTTAGACCTATGGAGTCCAACTAATCTCACATTCCCACGTCAGCTGTGCCCTGCTGTACCAAGACCTCCAAATCATCTACTCTGTCAAAAACCAATCATTTTTTTCTTCTTTACATTTCTGTGGTCTCCACATCTTTCCTCACAAGCATCAGTGAAAGGTACCCTGATAAAACGTCTCCCTTGCAAACAACACATGTTGCCGAGTCTTCCTCCCTGCTGGTCTGGTATTTTGCACTTGCTGGTCACCACACGTGACTGGCAAATCCACTTCTTCAGTTTCTAAGATGTTTTCTCCCCCACCAAATCTCCATTTCTCCTCTTCACTCTCACCGGTCACCTAACTGGATACATCACAGAGGAACGGAACCACACAGGCCCCACGTCTTTTTGCCCTCAAGTTCAACACTCAGCCTCCACCTTCCCCTTCACTTTCTGTCTTCATTCCTGTGTCAAAGGAAAATACCTGCTCTTCCTATTTAAGGCCAACTTCTCCACTACCCCTGCATGGTCTTCCTAGAGACTTCACTCTTCAGCAGAGCCCTATTCTCACCTACAACCTCAATACTTTCATATTTCAGTAGACCAGTCTCCTTGAATTCAATACAGAATATCTTTAATGCCTTAAAACACTTTAAGGATTTTTTTTAATGTTTTATTTATTTCTAGGGGAGAGAGAGAGAGAGAGACAGCGTGAGCAGGGGAGGGTCAGAGAGAGAGGGAGTCACAGACTCTGAAACAGGCTCCAGGCTCTGAGCTGGCAGTCAGCACAGAGCCCGACGCGGGGCTCGAACCCACGAACTGCGAGATCATGACCTAAGCGAAAGTCAGACGCTTAACCGACTAAGCCACCCAGGCGCCCCAAGGATATTTAAATATATTTGATGTCTCTAAGTATACGAAGATCTTTCTGTCATTAAATACTTAAAAATATCAAAACAGCCTTGCAAGCACCCCCCTCGTTTCCCATTCATATTATAATAAAACTTCTAGGTCACATATGCATATATGAATATGCACTACCATTAACTTGCCACGAGAATTATATTCTCACTCAACACTGGTCAGGTTTTATTCTCTCTTCTTCAAAGCAACTCTTAGGTCACCAAGTGTCACAGCTAGCCAAGACCCCGGAGAGCCACCTCTTCTTAAAGGGTATGTTTTTGTTTCCTAGGGCAACTCTCTTGTGACCGGATACCCTTTGTTCTCATGTCTCCTTCCCATTTGCTCTTTATTGTTTCTCTACTCAAAGTTTAAAGGTTGCAATTCTCACTAAATTTCCCACTACCTTGTGGTCAGTTTGGGCATTTGGCCAGTCCTGGCCTAAAGTTCTGCCCGCTTGGCTTAGAGGCAGGTGCCTGCCTCAGTGAGCCCCCCAGCTGCTCTGCAGGATGAAGTGGGGTCCCTCTCTCAGTGGGTCCCCAAGTGAATTATGGGAATCAGAGCTGACCTTCCTACCCCACCAAACATACTGCATTGTGGAGTGAGCAAGAAATTAGACTTTGTCTTGGGAAGTCTCTGCGATGTTAAGGTTATTATTACTGCTATTATTACCAACCCAGAGGCCAACATTACCACATGCTCGCATACGTTTTGTGTTAGTTGTATTTTACTGCTCCTATGAACTTCCTTTCCTCTGTCTTCCTTTTCTTCCCTTCCCTTCCCCCCTCCCTCCCTGTCTCTTTTCTCTGGATGCCTTAAATTGGAACTAAGTATGCCTGTCCCCTTTAGCCATTTTCCTCTTTTACCAACTATAAATTCTAATTCCTAAAAATGATTTTAGCATTAAGTGAATCATGCTAGTTGTAGGGAATCTGGAGGCACAGAAAAGCATAGACACGAAAACGAACAGCCCTCTGGCCATAGCCATGCTGTTTCCACTGCCATCAGTCTCCCAGATTCTGAGCTCTTGCTCTCCCGGATCGTGGCAATAACCTCCTCATTGGGACCCATCATCCCCCCTGACCGTCTCAGCAGCTAAGTGATCCTTGATCTTCCTAAAACACCAGTCAGATGGTGCACACTCATCTGCACAAAAGGCACAGTGCCCCCTTTCTCTCAGAGTAAAACCCAGTATCCCAATAATTGACTTGCAAGTTCCCTGGTGGGGAGCCCCTGGCACCTCTCTGGCCTCACCACCCACCATACTCCGCCTTCCTTCTGCACTGCTCCCTCCTGGAGCGAAGCCTGCACTCCAGGCTCTGGGCATGGGTCTAGCCATTCCCTCTGCCTCCAGATGTCCATTGGCTTGCTCTCTGACTCCTACTAATTGTGCTCAAGTGTCCTCAATGTGACTTCATCTGATCCCCCTCCCTTGTTTAATGCTTCAAACTATGTCACCCACATCCTCCCTGAATCTATTTTACAAAGCAAAAGAGCAACCTTTCTCAAGAAGTATACACTTCTATATCATATTTGGTTTTCCTTTGTGGACAGCTTTGGCTAAATCATAAACTGTTCAAGGACAAATTTCTTTGCCTATTTTGTTCAATGATGTATCCCAAGTACCTAGAAAGTTCCAAGCCCTAAGTGGAATTGGATGAATAAACGAATACCCTTATTTAAGATCGCTATACCATCCTGTGAAGGATGAAGGAAACTGCAAGTATCTCAAAAATAAAGGAATTTATTATAAAGAAATAGGTGCTTATAAAATATTTAAGATGCTAGACGACAGAATTCCATCCCGGGTCTCCAGAATGGCACCAGCCACTGGCGAACCCACCGACGAAGGGATCTACCTGGAAGGTGGGGGTTTTAATACAAGTTGGAATAGAAAACCAGGACTGGACAAAAATGGCCACTGTCTTAACTGCCCTTGACATCCTGGAGTCCAGAGGATACAATGAAATACCATCTCAGCCCACGGCTGCTTCTTGCCCAACAGGCTTGTTTGCCAACCCCACAACAGGGAAATAAAAGGACAATGAATGAATTCTGCCTTCCCTTGGCCTTCAAAGTCTGAGAAAGATGGAGCCTAACTAGGGTCCAGAACTCATGCTGTAAGGAATCTCAGAAAATGATTTTTTTTTCTTTTTAGCTTCTACAATAAAGGAAAGCATCAGAAGATAGCAATCTACAATATCTACCATGATCCATTTTACCTACTTCCTTTTCACTTAACAGAAGTGTTTCCATGAAAGTGAACACATAAGTCTTTGCAATGGTCTTGAAAACACGTCTGAACCACTTACTATTCCTCTGCTGAAAGAAATTGCGTTTTATTCAGTTTTGATTTTCTTCGTTAAACCACATATCACATTCTCCCAAAGGAGAAATCTAATACATAATATTTTCTTCAACCCTCCCCACATTAGTGGTCTTTTGTTTCCCCATAACGTTGGGCTAAAGGCATCAGCTTGACTAGCTTTTTTTTTTTTAATTCTTTTCTTCCTTTCTGCATCTTCGCCTTTAGTTTTACACTATTAAATGAACTGGAGAGAGTTCTATTTTATTTTGGAGTTCACATTTCTCTGAAACTATTAGACAACAGAAAAAGAATATTTTTAAGCCTAAACATATTGCTAGGATAATTTTCTTCTGAAAATCTGAGTGCCTACCTCACTGTAGAATCACACTCTTGACTAGCATCCTGAACATATTCTATCCTGTTTTGAATTTTTATAATACATAACTTATATAGCATGGAGTGAACACAGGAGTATACTGTTGGATAAACTTTCCAGAAGGGAAAATGGCCTGTGAATCCACCACCCCACTCAAGATCATAAGGTCACCAAAGTGACAGAAGCCACTCTCTAAATGAAATCACTTGGTCTATATCCTTTTATAACTGCTTCTTTCATTCAACACTGTGTATGAGCATATCTGGGATTGTCACAGTAAACATCTTTGCCACAAACATTTTCGGCATCACTACTCGGCCACAGTGCAGTTTTGCCATAAAAGATAAAAAAATAACTGATTTGACTGGTTTCATTTCTCCATTGGCACAGCGCTCCTATTTTAATATGATATAAATTTAGCCCTCATAGTGGTCTATACAGCGGCACAGAGTTTTAAACCCACGTGTCCCAAAGAACTTTGGAATGCCCATGAGCAGACAGGTGAAAATACAGCCAGAACAAACACCCATGCAGAAGGCTTTCGCAATGCAAGACGAAGCTCAATTACACATATACATTCTAACATTTGGAAACTGCTGCTTCTCTTGAAAGAAGAAGAAATTTTAGCAAAAAAAGAAGTGCAAGGCCAAATGAGGAGATGAATCAACAAGCAAAACATAATGTAAAACTCTATGAACGAAAGACTGTGAAGATAGTGGTGAGGTATATGTAATCCACAAGGTAAAATCAGTTATTTGTGCAGTATTGTCATGAATCTACACTCATTTTAAATGTGTTCGAAGATTTTGTATTTTTCAATAAAGTCTTTATAGATATTATTCATCTTTTTATATTTCACTAGGTTTTGTTTTGTTTTGTTTTTAAGTGGGCTCCATGTCCAGTGTGGAGCCCAATGTGGGATTTGAACTCATGACCATGAGATCGAGACCTGAGCTGAGTTGTACGGAAACCAATTTGACAATAAATTGCATTAAAAAAAGAAAAAAAAGACCTGAGCTGAGATCAAGAGTCAGACACTTCACTGACTGAACCACCCAGATGCCCCCCACCAGGTATTTTTAAGTGAAAGTCTCTCTCTTCTTTTTTTGTGATTTTTATCTTCTACAGTAAAACTGCTTGTGGCCAATTAGTTATGGGTTGAAAACTTTTGGAGCAAACATGCTTTACAGCAAAACTACCTAGAACCACCTGTGAAATGTAGCCCTGTTCTTGTGATTTTCCCCATTACCATATTCATATCCTAGAAATACAATGCATTTAACAGTATTATTGTTTATGAAATTTGTATTATTTTTAAAGACTTTGGCCATTAAAAAATGCTAACTTCCACATCATTGTTTTTGATGTGTTTTGAATACTTTGCAGTATTCATTTGACGAATAGCTAATATTTTTCTCATGCAGTAATTTAGGAGAATTATTTATTTATAAATATCTGTTGCCAAATTTTGCTGCATTATGGGTTGTATAATTTTTGATTGAAAATTTTTTGAGATTTTTTAGCATTTATATTTATGATTGTTTCCTTTAATACACAAAGGCTTCATTCTTAATCTCAAGTTATAAACACTTTGAAATATAGATAAAGCTACCAATCTTAAGCATAATTCAATATTTTTAACACTTAAAAATATAGCCCATTTTATCCTCCATTCTTTCATTTCTGTGATTCCAATCTTCATTAACTTAATCTAGGATTATCTCTAAGTAATATTACTTTTAACAATATAGTTTAAAATTTAGCTTTTACTTTTTTCAATGTTTAGCACATCTTATCTTTTATTGTAAACAGCATAATTATCTCTCCAGACGATATGAAGTCAAGATATTAGTAATTATTATCCTAATTTCATATTAAAGTAAGTACAAATAGAATCTATTAACCACTAGAAAAGCTTACCACTTCCCTGAGAGTTCAACTATCTGGTGCCCAGCAGGCGGGCCAGGATAATTAGTCTAATAATAATCATATTATTACCAACACTTACTAAGTATTTCATTCTGTGTTGGTGTCAACATTGTTGTATGGTTTATAGTCTGACTCCAAGGCCTGAGTTGTCAACTCTACATTATGCTTTTAGAAGTAAATAATCTAAGAGACTTCTATAGGTAGACAATGGACTCAACAACTCATATTTGTAGATGTCTGTACCTGCAAGTTGACGACCTTCATTGTTTCCATGGGAGCTGATCTAGACAAAGCAGAGACAGACAGACTGCCAGACACTGTGCTTTCCATAAACAAATGACAAGACCCCTTCAATTCCAATGATGAATTTACATTATTTCAAAGAGTGTGACTGCATCTGTATTTTCACCCAAATCAATTGTAAGTTCCAGAATCCTATTGCTAATAATAGACTCTAAAGAAAGTCCTATTACATTAATTCACTAATTCATGTAAAATGAAATCATAACTCATTTTCAAAAAGTCATCAAGTACATTAATGGGTTAGTAGAGAGTCCTCTCTACTCCCTCATTCAGAGGAGTTTGGCTGCTACTGTCATGATAAATACATTTTCTAAGCTACACAGCAGATATTTCTAATAAAAATAAGCTTTTTTAAACTGCATATGAAAGCAAATTTAAGTATAAATTGACAAATCCTATATAAAATAGTAAATTGAATTTAGCAGTAAATTAAAATGAATAATAAAACTTAAAGGAAGTCTTTATTCCAGCTGGCAGAAATATTATTACTATTAGGTTATTTATATAATTCATCTTATATAATACTAAATGGAAGGGGAAGTTTTTAAATCTTGTCAATATAAGCCCAAAGGGCATTTGAGTAAAATTTAAAAATATATTGTAAAAAATAAAATAAAATTCAGTGAATTAGATTCAGCATGATGATATTCATACTCCTACAGTCTCCATAATCCATAACCATCATCATCATATTGAATGTTAAAACATCACACTATGACTAAAAAAATCAAGAAAAAGCCTAGGATGCCTGTTTCCAACCCCATTTTCAGTGTTGTTCTCTAAATTATGGGCAAGCCAGCATTTTAAAACATTTTCAAAAGATACATATATTAAAAACCTGAGGATAAAATCACCAATATTTGCATGAGTATAAACAAGCTAACCCCAAGATTGTAAATTAAACCGTATAAACATATTGGGGCCAATCTGGTTATGTGGTATAAAGTAGATAGAAACCATGATCTTTCTTACAGTCGAGAATTGACCTGAGATTAACTATAATAAAAGGAGAGCTAATTAATGTTAACCAAGAAATATAAAATACCTCAGAATAAACCGAATAGGAATTTCATAAGAACATGAAGAAAATAAACTTCTCTGAAGAGAAAGACCAGACTAATGTGAAGAGTTATTAATGATTTAAGAGTCAATCTCTAATTCGCAAATTTAATGCCATCCATATCAATGGGATCAGAATGGGCTTTCTTTAGGAACACAGAACAATAGTCTGGAATGTTCTCTGCCAGCATGTGTGTAAGAATATAGCCAAGCAAACGTGAACAAGAGATATATTGATAGCCTCACATGATAAGGTAAAATACAGGAAAGTTAGAATATTTAAAACTAGGTGATATTATGACAGAGATAGATAAAACAGAGGACTTTAGAGAAGGCAGAAACTCATAAATATGTCTAAATAGCCAAAGGATGTGTAAGTTAGTTGTCCATTGCTAATGACAATAAATGGATACTTTTTTTTTTTTTTTAGAGATAGTGTTTGCAATGCAAATGTGTTAATTAAAATATGCCCAACTTTTGACCAAGTATTGTCAAAGTAATAATTGGGTATGTGTTAAAAATAACCTAGTTATCAGGGCTCCTGGGTAGCTTAGTAGTTAAGCGTACAACTCTTAGTTTTGGCTCAGGTCATGATCTCACAGTTTATGAGTTCGAGCCCCACAGTGGGCTCTAAGCTGAGAGCAGGGAGCCTGCTTGAGATTCTCTGTCTCTCTAAAAATAAATAAACTTAGAAAAGAAGAACCCAAACATCACTTACTGGTCTTGTTAAATGGATTACTCTGTACATGTTATAATGCATCTGTTCAGAATTATTTTGCAAAAGAAAATTTAATGATTTTATAAAATATCCCCAATGCCTGTGATATCTTCTGTATTTTCCAAAATTTCTACATGAATTCTCATCAGTTTTGTTATCAAAATAAGACCAAGAGTTGTTTCTAAATAATTAATTACTATTCTGGGCATGCTTAACTATTTTTCTAATATGATAGTTTTAAATTTTGTGAACGTGTTAGATCTTTAGTGGAATTTTAAGTTTTGTGAGTCAAAACTTGGTTGTTTTTGTACAGATTATGTACAAATAGGAATCTGAACATCATTTACTTGGAGCCAAAACCAAACCTAAGGGAATATTTTATAATTTAAACTTTGGATAATTTTAGCAAGGAAGAGAAAATGTCATTTAACTGAGAAAAGGGAATTTTCTACAGGTACTGTCTCCTCAGAGCAAACTTCTCTGCCTGGATTTCTATTGAATGGTGAACATAAAGCTTCAATTAGTGCTGTCTGTATGAATAACAGCTAAATATTTAAAAGGAGAGAGAAAAAAACTATTGTTTGTGAAGGAGTACGCAGGGCCTAATGTCCCATGGGTCTGATCTATACAAATTTTGTGTCAAGAATTTTTTTTTAAATCAGCCACTACTGGAGATGGATTATGCTTTCCCTCCATACATAAAAGGTAGGGTGTTTGTTGAGAGAATTAATAAATGAAAGATGTCACTTGCAGAATGGCCTAAGACAAGAGAGTACAAAGTCTCTAGGCAACTACTTATGAAATCACATTATCAGGTAGTAACAATGGTACACAGAAGGCAGATCAACCTCAGAAATTATTCCCAAGACACACACTTCAATGTGGAAAGAGACCTGGTGTTCATAGCCTTAACTTATTGTTTGTTAGTATTCTCTCAATAAAACAAATATCCCAAAGGACACTCCTCAAAGGACTCAGTTTGATTATATGCATGATAACAACTGGTGGAGGAAACATTAGAAAAATAATTCACACAGAATTCCAGGAGTTATTATAGACTGCACCTTCCTCAAATATTTGGTGAGAGTTTACATATACAATGAATTGTTCTATAATCTTATTGTTTCTTAAGTCAAAAATAAGGAGATAAATATTTAATACTTGAACTTCTGCTTTCCCTTGACCTATTGAATGCTCGTGAGAAAATACTGATAGAATTTTTTTCCATAAGAAGAAAGGGGCATAACCACTCTCAACAATAGCTAAAACATGGAAAGAGCCTAAGTGTCCATCAACGGACGAAGGATCAAGAAGATGTGATTTATCTATACCATGGAATACTACATGGCAATGAGAAACAATGAAATCTGGCCACGTGTAGCAACATGGATGGACCTTGAGGGTGTTCTGCTGAGCGAAATAAGTCAGGCAGAGAATGACAAATATCATATGTTTGCACGCATAGGAGGATCAGGAGGAACTTAACTGAGGAACAAGGGGGAGAAGAAGGGGGGAAATAGTGGGGGAAAGGGAGAGAGGCAAACCATGAGAGACTCTTGAATGCTGACAAAAACTGAGGACTGATGGATGTGGGGGGGGTGGGGGGATGGGCATGGAGGAGGACACTTGTGGGGATGAGCACTGAGTGTTATGTGGAAACTAATTTGACAATAAACTATTTGTAAAAATAAATAAATAAAAATTTTTAAAAAAAGAAGAAGAAAGGGGCATACAAAACGCTGAGAGTACTCAATCCTTAATTGCATATTATGAAGTGCAGATACTGTTGGCAGTGGTGCCTGTAATGGATGCCTCTACTTCTCACTTGACTTTGGACACTGCTTCTTGTGGACCTTTCTACGGTGACATGTTCTAACTTCTTAGCTGATTTGTATGTTCCTTGGGGCATGTGGGGTCTCCTTATTCTTTACGTTTCTCACAGCACTTAGCACAATGGTTCTCAACACAGTGTAGGATTGAAGGAGATAATTTGAAAGACTATTATAGTTTTTGTATATATAAAATCCCATCTAAATATTTTAAATGATTTTGAGTAAATTATACTTTTAATAATCATTGGGAGAAGAGCCACATATGTAATGATGTCAGGTGAGTTTTCTTGTAAATCATAAAATCTTTTTTCCTATATTCCTGAATCATAATTCCACCACTATTTTCATAGACGGTCTACTTGAAAATTGTTAGAATGTAATTAAATATATCACCTTACGGTTTTGAGGGAAAATTATGGTATACTACAGTTAAAAAGCATTCAAAAAAAGTTAGCTATTGCATGAGTAAGTGTTCTACTATAAATAAATTATACCCAACAAACTTTTCTCTCTCTCTCCCTCTTTTTTTTTTTTTTTTTTTTTGAGAGAGAGTGGGACAGAGAGAGAGCAGCAGACAGAGAGAGAGAATCCCAAGCAGGCTCCATGCCCAGTGCGGAGCCCAACTCAGGGCTCAATCCCACAACTTCGAGACCATAACCCAAGCTGAAATCGAGTTGGGCACTAAACCGACTAAGCCACCCAGATGCCCCAAACATATTTTTTCTTAGGTCAATAAGATAAATGGGAAAATTCCATAGGAAAAAAAAATGGCCTCATACACCTGGACTTGAACATTTTTCTTGACGACAACAACAACAAAATGGTATTTGAGTACTTGAATTTTAAACCTTATTCATGAAATGGTTAAATATGCATTAAATCCCCCACATGTGCATCAAATCCCCAACATAACTGCTGATAAAGGTTTGTAAAATCATCACGGATTCATAGTTGGTTACTTTATATTGAGTATCTTCATAACTCATATAGAGAATGGCTTGGTTCTTGCAAAGATTTGACATTGCAGCAGTTAAAGATGCAAAAAAACCAATGTTTGTGGATCTTGCAAAAACCATGAAAAGCAGACCTGTGACTATTTTGTTGGAAAAAATAATTAGTCAGCATTTAAGAATCTAGTTCTAAAACAATATGCCTTTCTGCCATAATTTGGAAGGTTTTTTTCTAAAATAAAATGTTCATGAAAATATGATTATTTTTGCAGAAAGGGCTGACAGAATCATACTTGTTGTGTGTTTATGAGAATAATTTAATGTCTCTCTAAATAATAGTAAATAGCCTTGTAAATGATGATGTATGTTAAAAAGTATATCCAGAACTGGTTTTAAGCATCCTAGACGGATATCAGATACAAGGCCTTTGGTTGCTGTTTTATGTGATTCTCCTCTTAGATCTAGAATAAACAGATATGTCAGCTTTGGGAGTGGCATGGGTTACCCCAAGTCAGCTACATCCTATAATATCATAATTATTATTTTTTTTTAAAATTTTTAAATGTTTATTTACCTTTGAGAGACAGAGCATGAGCAGGGGAGGAGCAGAGAGAGAGAGAGACACAGAATCCAAAGCAGCTTCCAGGCTCTGAATGGTCAGCTGTGCTTGAACCCATGAACCATGAGATCATGACTGGAGCCAAAGTCAGATGCTTAACCTCCTGAGCCACCCAGGAGCCCATATCATAATTACTGCAAAGAAAATAAACCTGATTTACTATCTTGTGGTTTGGTGGTCATTTATATGTTTTCCTGGAGCATATCTTTGTCTTCTTGTTTGCTTTGTATCCAGAATTAGACATGGTCTCAATAAATGATAGGTTTGTCTTCAACAATAGGTCATTATATAGAAAACACTAGGAGAGATATGCTAATCAAACAAAGAACTAAACAAAAAGCAATACTTAAATTACTAAGACATTCCATACTTATGTGGCCAAGCTATTTGCGGATTGGGAACTCCTTGGACACTGCATCAACATGCAAATCAATAATTAGACTCAGGGATTTGAGGGTATTACCATTAGAATACCTACTATATAAATCTCACTAAAAGAACATTAGAAATCTACTGCTGGTACATGTAATAGTTTCTAAATAAAAGCATCCCGTGACTAAAATACTCATGAATATCCTATACAAAATTGCAAGCATATGTTCACTTTCCTTTACTATTGTGGATATTTAGAAGTCATTCATAACTTTTAAACAAAGTGAAAATATTTTTGTTCAGAGAGCAAAGAAAACTATACAAAGTAAAAAGATATTGTTTTTAATTAAAAAAATTTTTTTTAATTTCTGAGAGGAAAGGAAGCGTGAGCAGGGGAGAGTCAGAGAGAGAGGGAGACACAGAATCTGAAACAGGCTCCAGGCTCTGAGCTGGCTGTCAGCACAGAGCCTAAGGGGGGCTCGAACCCACGAACCATGAGATCACGACCTGAGCCGAAGTCAGACTCTTAACTGACTGAGCCACCCAGGTGCCCCAAAGATATTGTTTTTAAAAAGAACAAAATTTGGGATGCCTGGGTGGCTTAGTCGGTTAAGCACCCAACTTTGGCTTAGGTTTTGATCTCACAGTTCATGAGTTCAAGCCCCACATGGAGCCCCACTGTGCTGATGGCTCAGGCCTGGAGCCTGCTTCAAATTCTGTGTTTCCCTTACTCTCTGTCCCTCCCCTGCTCGTGCTCTGTCTCTGTGTCTCAATAATAGACAAACATTTTTTAAAAATTAAAAACAAATTAATAAAGAGCAAAATTTGCCATGTTTTTACTTTTTAATTAAGTTTGAATATAATCAGTAAACAATCTCTAAAATTTTCATTTTAACATTCAGATAAACTTGTAGTAACATAAATTAGATATTAATATCTAATATCTTTCCCTATATATTTCTTTTTTATTTTAGAGATAGAGATTGAGGGAAGGGGCAGAGAGAGAGGAAGAGGGAGAATCTTAACACAAGCTCTGTGTTCCACATGGATCCAGACACAGGGCTCAGTTTCACAACCCTGAGATCATGACATGAGCCAAAATCAAGAGTCAGACATTTGACCAACTGAGCCACCCAGGCACCCTTTTTCATGAGTATTTCTGAAACCAAAGGTCAACTTACTAAAATTGATTCATTTAAAAATATTTACTTTGTTGGTATTTTAAGGGGCCTCATAGATAACAAATCTTCTCCCAATAGTTCAGAGCTAGTTGAAGTAGACAAATAGGAACAGACAGATATCAAAATGTCAGAGAAGGATCTTAGAGACCCTGGTTTAGTTCCAGCACAGTAACAGAATTCCTAATATCCGTGGAAACACAGAAGTACGGGTCCCTCACACGCAGCAGCATTTAGCCATGCCCCTGCAGCAGCACAACTCAGAGTCCGGGAGATCGGTGTCCCATGGACCGATCAGAGGAGACAGACAGGCAGGCCGGCCTATGCTGCTTGCTCTGCCTACAATACCTACAATCTGCGAACTCCCTCCTCTTCTACAAGTGAAGAGACTTACATGGAAACAGAAAGCAAGACTAAAGAGTAGTCCAGACCTCGAATTCCAACATTGCCTTTGAAGGAAAGCTGGACACAATCCCAAAATGTGGCATCTGTGGATGTTCAAAAATATCGTATCCACCTTTTTAACCACTATTCTAATATTTCCAGTGACTACAGACACACTTCACATCATATTGTCTTGCCTTGGCCTCAGGTGCTGGGCATTAACTTTATCAGGTATATTTACAGAAGACAATGAAGGGATAGAGAAAGGATAGTGAGTAAGATAAAGGGAAAGTGCGAAGAAAAGTCTAGGCTTTACAGCAGGTGATCACATCCTTGAATCATTGGAGCAAATGTCAAAGTACTGGCCTTTTTTCTTTTCTGTAGAAATATTTGTGAATCTGTATCTGTGAATTTCACAGATAGTTCCAGCAGGGTGTGGGGTGGATGAGTATGTGAAAAAGAGAAATTGGATGAAAGTGGAACTAAACACAAGTGTGTAAATTAACAATGAATGATAACCAGTAGTAACATATATTAGATATTAATATATTATGTTCATAAAGCCATGGTAAGATAGAGAAGGGATTGTAATTATATATCATTTGAATAAACTTTCACTAACACACTTATATATCTGCACACAAGTGTCAAAAAAGAAGTATGGATGGGGTGCCTGGGTTCCTCAGTCTGTTGAGCATCCAATTTCGGCTCAGGTTATGATCTCACCCTTATGAGTTTGAACCTCGCCTCAGGCTCTGTGCTGACAGCTCAGAGCCTGGAGCCTGCTTCAGATTCTATGTCTCCCTCTGTTTCTGCCCCACCCCTGCTCATGCTATGTCTCTCTCTCTCTCTCTCTCTCTCAAAACTAAAAAACCATTAAAAATTTTTTAAGAAGTATAGAAAAATTGGAGCTAATCAAAATGAATTTGATTAAAGCTCATTAGGAATACATTTTGGTAAAAGATATTTTAAATATGACTTATTACTATTTTAAGGACAATGTTCTCTTTCAAAGTTTTTGTATTCCAGATACTTATTTCACATTGTTCTTCTTGAATATTGCCACCTTGACTATAACCAAATATTTGCTTATACACACAGACACACCACACACATACACACACACACACATTCACATATATATTACTACACAATAAAATCACTTTTAGTTTATCCCTTGGATCAAATTATGAGACTCGTGTTCATAGCAAAACAGTTTTCAATATAGTATCATAATCAAGGATGTAAGCATTACCTTCATTGCTACTACCAAAATGATTACAAATTCCACATGTGTTGTATTTAACTTATTGAAGTGCTTTAGTTTAGACAATGTTATTTTAAAAAGAATTATAAAGCATATTGTACTCAGAAAATAATATCAATGTGTTATCACTTACGTGCTAGAGGATAATCTAGATTATTAACAAGTGTGGAACCATCTATTATCTAAGCATCCTGGTACTACCATAGCACCACCTTACAGATGAGGAAAATGAGGTAAAAAACAAGTTAAAGGGTCCCAAGCGCAAACTGCAAGTATGCTAGGAAGATGGAATTAGAAACCAGGCAGAAAAAAAAAAGTAAATAATACAATTGTAATAATGAAGTCCACAACTACATATTTTTAAAGAATCACACAAGAATAGTAATTCCCTCAGCGTATCATTTCCCCACGTTTGGCATGAAATAGGAGTGCCAGTTGTTTTTCTAGAAAGATGTGGACAAACATTTTTAGAAGAAGAATTATGTAAGATGAAAAAATCATGAATATTTATACTACTTCTAATTTATAGTAGAAGTTCTTGTTCTTTATATTTTGATTTATTTCATCTAAAAATAAAGTCCTAGCTGTATTCTTCCCGTAGGTAATAAGGGTTATCCAAAGAACTTGAAAGATAAAGAAATAAGTGCTCTTTAAAGATTTACTACTAATATGGTATCTGTTTACTATTGAAATACGGTCAGTCTATGATTACCATAGCAATAAATATGCTAAATATTTCTCATTTGCTAATATATTTTATGAAACTTTCTCATTCTGACAGCTTAAAAGGGACCTAAATGTCTCATTCTCAAATTCAATAAGGAAAATAGCATTGGCTGATGGATTTACATGATGTAAGATTTGCTGAAAAGTAATGAAATTATATTTCAAGGCTATATAATTTGCTCTTACCAGAATAAATATGCATTTGTAAGTTATAAAACTCTTGGTCAATTAAATAACTTTATAAACACTGATAATGGGGACTCTAATATTTTCATGACTATGAACTTCTTACATGGATAGATAAAAAAGAAAGTTTGTCAAAAAGTCTTATACAAATTAATAATGCAACAAAAATTATTGTAGTTTCCTAAGAATAGCCTTTGTCAATCTAGAAGTTGGAAGAAAAAATAAGACCCTGAAAAATAACACTAAAAAGGTGGATTTTGTGATACATATTTTATCACTGTATATATTATGGTAATTACAATACATAGCTTATTTATTGAGTCACAAATATCATTTGGGCATTGTGTACTTAACATTATATCATATGAACAAAATACAGGAATTGATATTATAGTGCTAAGAGTTACTGGCAGGAATTTGGGAGGAGGAGACAAGAAACCTGAAACACTACTCCTATGGGAGAGGCAGGAATCTATGGCAAGCTCAGCATTGTATCTGGAGAATGAGCAAGGACACCTGAGAAGGATGATTCCCCAACACCCAGTTCACAGAGCCTCCATAAGACTGAGGCTCAGGGGCACCTGGGTGGCTCAGTCATTAAGTACCTGACTCTTATTTCCACTGACATCACGATCTAATGGTTCAGGAGATCGAGCCCTGGATTGGGTTTGCACTGACAGTGTGGAGCCTGGTTAGGACTTCCCTCTCTCTCTGCCCCTCATTAACATCTCCCATCCCCTCAACACCACACTAACAAAACAGCAGTCAAGCCAGCTGGGAGAGCCACAAGGAGCAGGTTGTCTCCAGGGAAGAGGGCAAAGAGATACACCAAAGTCAAAGGGTGATCAGTTATCGAGATGATCCTCTAACATATTAACTAGCACCCAAACAACTCAAAATCTGATTAGATTTTTCTCATATTCTAAAGGTCTAACAGGAGGGAAGGCTTGTCCCTCTACAGACATAAAAAATATATGTATTTATTGTGCTACTTAATTTGCCCAGCTTCCAGTAAACAATTAGGAGGTGTATAAAATTTCAAGAAGACAGTCTGGAGAGAAAAAGCGATTATCAGAATGAGGCTGAGTTAGGATATAGTTGTTGGGAACTTTCACCAGTAGACTCAACACATTCACAGAATGAATCATGAACTCGTAGATTATAGAAACTAACTGAACTGAAATAGGAAGATGGAAAAGAAAGTGGGCAGAGAGAACATAGTTTTCAAGAGCTGTGGGAAAGCATCAAAGGGCATAAAACCACACTAGAGCATCGACGGGGACCACATTGTAGTCATCACAACAAGCTCCTCCACCTTTCAGCGGGAGGACACCAGAAGAGGCCTGGTGGGGCCCGAATGCCAGCAGCAATGAGGAGCTTCTCACCCAGGTCTGATAACATAGGCTAAATAGGGAAACTGGGCTTTCATCAAAATGTGGAACTACGAAGGCAGTGTGTCCCTTCACCTGCTGGGATGGTGTCAGAGAAAGCCAGATAAGATGGAAGCTCTAAATGAGATCCAGAGTCTCATACTACCCCAAAAGTTTAGATTTCAATAGGAAACCACTCATCAAACCAAGTCAAACCTGAATGAGAAATGATAAGCAAAGACATCAGTACTGTCGACTGATGTACTGAATGACACAGATATTGGAATGTTCTGACAAGGCTTTGAAAGATATCATCATAAAAATACTTCAACAAGCAATTACAAATGCACCGGAAACATAAAAACACAGAAACTCTCAGCAGGAAGTAGAAGTTCCCAATAAAGGAATAAAATATAAAGAAGAATCCAACAGAAACTTTAGAAGTGAAAAGTACAGTAACCTAAATTGAACAAAAGTAATTGGATGGGGTTGATAATACAATAGAGGGAAGAGAAGGGAAAAATAATTGTACTTAGAAAACAAAGTATCCAATGAACATAGAGAGAAAATAGAATGATAAGAAGTGAATGGAATCCCTGAGGCTTGCAGAACTGGTACAAAATTCTAAAGGTCACATCACTGGAGGCCCAGGGAAAAAAAGGACACAGAGGTCAGGGCTGAAAAAGCACTAGAGGGAATGAATAATGACAACAGCTACCAACCTACAGATTCGAGAAGGTGGGCAAACACCAAACAAGATAAATTCAAAGCAATTCATACAAAGACACATCATAATAAAACCTCTGAAAACTCAAGACAAAGAGAAAAATCTTAAAAGCAGCCAGAGTAAATATCCACCTACCTATAGGGGAAGAACAATTCAAATGGTAGATTTCTCATAAGAAACCATCAAAGCTGGGGCGCTTGGGTGGCTTAGTCAGTTAAGCGTCCGACTTTCACTTAGGTCATGATCTCGCGGTTCGTGGGTTCGAGCCCCGCATCGGGCTCTGTGCTGACTGCCAGCTCAGGGCCTGGAGCCTGTTTCAGAGTCTGTGACTCCCTCTCTCTCTGACCCTCCCCTGCTCACGCTGTCTCTCTCTCTCTCTCCTAGAAATAAATAAAAATATTAAAAAAAAAAAAAGCCATCAAAGCTGATAGACTATAGCTCAACATTTTTTAAGTGCTGGGGAAAAAAGAAAAGAATTATCAATCCAGATTCTTTGTCAAGCAAAAATGTCCTTTAGGAATGAAGAACTTATGAAGACATTCTAAGGTGAAGGGAAACTTAGAATCTGTCACCAACAATCCTATCCTAAAACATGGCTACAGGACAGTTTCTAAAATGAAAGTGATAAAAGAAGGACCTTCTAGGACATCAAGAAAGAAGAAAGGAAAGAAGCTGGAAAAGTGTGATAAATATCATAGAGTTCCCTGCTCTTTAGTTTTCAAACTGTTTAATATTGAAGCAGAATTTTTAACACCATCTAAGTTTTTTTAATGTTTATTTATTTTTGGTAGACAGAGAGAACACTAGCAGAAGAGAAGAGAGAGAGGGAGACACAGAATCTGAAGTAGGCTCCAGGCTCTGAGCTGTCAGCACAGAGCGTGATGCAGGGCTCGAACCCACAGACCGTGAGATCATGACCCGAGCCGAAGTCAGATGTTTAATCGACTGAGCCGCCCAGGTGCTCCCCATCTAAGGTTTTCAAGATCTATAGAGAAAATATTTATGATAGTTGTATAAGGGATGTGATAGAAGGTTTCTACACTATTTGAACTGGTTAAGTGGGGATACCAAGAGACTGTTAGGCATAATGTGATTTTACTCTATGGTAACAAATTGTCCTCCAAATGAAGTAGTTCCCACTTTTCTACATTTTCATCATACTTGGACTGTGAGACTTTCCATTTTTACTAATCTAGTAGCTCTGGAAAGGTATTGAATAACTATTTTAAAATGCACATCTCAGATGACCATGAAAGTTGGGCATCTTTTCACGTGCTGATTAGACTTTCTCTCATGCAGCTGCCTGTTCAACCATTACACTTTCCAAAATATAGTATTTATTATTTGGGTGATAATTATGCCCTGGTTGCTTGAGGATATCAAAAACTAAGTCTGAAATACTGAAGAATTTGCATAAAGTTCATGTATCTCTGAACACCAGATTACTGTACCTCAAGCAGCAGTTCACAGCAGCATCAAAATTCTCCAGATGAAACTGACGCTTATTTCAGGTTGCAGGCTCCTGTTGGTCAATGGATTATTTTTAATCCTGTAGAAATTATACTACAACTTGTGATTAATGATCTTGGAGCCCTGAGTTGGTGCTGCCACTAAGAATAGATCAGGCACAGTAAATGGTTTAAGCTTATCAATTAAAAGACAAAAGTTGTTAAATTGGTTATAAAAGCATGCCCCAAATATATGCTGTCTACAAGAAATTCACTTCAAATATAATGGGTCAAAAAAAAATGATGGCGAAAGAATGCCATCAAAAACTGAGCAAAACCCCACTAAGATTAGCTTTATTAATTCCATTCACAAAGGATTGCAATGAACTGAACGATTGTGCCTCTTTTCACACCAAATTTATATGTTGATGCCCTAACCCCTAATGCAATGGTATTTGGAGAAGAGGCTTTTGGGATGCAATTATGATTATATTAGGTCATGCCAGTAAAGCCCACATGATTGAATTAGCGGCCTTTTCTTATAAGAGAAAGAGAGCTCACTCTGTGTCTTTCTCCCTCTCTTTTCCCTCTGTCTCAATGGCCCACTATCTCTCTGTCCCTTGTCACACTCAGACAGAGAATAGGCTATTTGACTCTATGGTATTTTGTTATTGACAACCTGAGCTGATTAAGACAAATTGTATAACTAGATATCTTAAACACTAAATTCAATAAACAATTGAGAAAAGCCAAACCATAGGGAAGAAGCACCAAGTTAAATAAATTATTCAACTCAAAGAAATAGAGTTGAAAGAACAAAGTATAGGGGTGCCTGAGTGGCTCAGTCAATTAAGTGACCAATGCTTGATTTCAGCTCCAGTCAAGATCTTGAGGTTTGTGACTTCGAGCCCTGTGTCAGGCTCTGCACTGACAGTGTGGAGCCTGCCTGGGATTCTCGCCCTCTCACCCTATCTCTCTATCTCTGTTCCTCCCCTGCTCATGCTTGATCTCTCTCAAAGTCAATAAATAAAACTTAAAAAATTTTTTAAAAACCACAAAATACAAAACTTTAGATATTATTAATAACCTCAGAGCGATGGAAGAGATTTTGTATCAATAGAAAGTTAAACAAATTTTAGAAATTAGGATTTGGTCTTTGGTACTAGAGGTGAGGAGAATAACAAAATGGTTATAACTGAAGAGTAAATTTGTTAGTTCAAATATGCAAAGAATTACCCTAGAACGTACTGCAAATAATTTACAGGAAGCATAAATCTTAAAAAATCAGAAAGCATATCAATAACTTTAAATAGACGCCTAACCAAATTTTCTAAAGAAGAAACATATGTGGCTATACAATATGCAGAACGATACAGGTAGAAAGTTTCCAGAACTGCAGACGAGGCCCAAACTTGGTGTCTCTGTCATAACATATTTGAGGAAAGTGGTCTTCAAAACCTGAAAGTCATCACAATACCTGAAAGTTTGGGGAGCTCTCATTCAGTTTTGAATCAGCAAAGTGAAGACTTTTCTAGGCACACACATTTTACTATTCAGGATGATACCATCCATGAAGTCTATCTAAAGTTATCAGACTTACTAAAATAAGCATATGTATAAATATACAGTTGAGCTTTGAACAGCCTGGGTTTGAACTATGCAGGCCTCCTTATATGTGGATTTTTTATAGTACAAGACTACAAATACATTTCCTCTTCCTTAATGACATTTTCTTTCCTCTATTGTGTGTTTTTTTTTTTTTTGTAAGAATACAGTATATATTGGGGCGCCTGGGTGGCTCAGTTGGTTAAGTGTCTGAGTTTGGCTCAGGTCATGATCTCACAGTTCGTGGGTCTGAGCCCCGCGCTGGGCTATACTGACAGCTCAGAGCCTGGAGCCTGTTTCAGATTCTGTATCTCCCTCTCTCTCTGACTCTCCCCTGCTCATGCTGTCTCTCTCTCTCAGAAATAAATAAAACATTAAAAGAATAATAAGAATAAGAATGCAGTATATGATACACATAGCATACAAAGTCTATGTTAATTGACTCTAGTATTGGTAAGGCTTCTAGTCAATGGTAGGCTATTGAAAGCTAAGCTCTTGGTGGCATCAAAATTTATACATAGATTTTTGGCTGTGTGAGGGGTTGGTACTCCTAATCCCCATGTTGTTCAAGGGTTGACAGTATACATACATACTGCAAAGAATTTAAGAGTGAGCCACTGGATACAAAATTGTAGTTATTAGCAAGGAGCCCATGAAAATCTGCAGTAATGTCTAAAGTTGATGGATATTAATAAAACATCTGCTAATTGTTGATTACAAAAATAATAATCTTAAGTAGGATCCCAGATTATCTGAATATGGGAAGTAGCACAGAACAGATGGAAACAGGGAATGGGTAGAGGTGAAAGTTCTGTTGATCAGCAGGGAACACACATATTAATTAACATGAGATAAAGTATTTATCTTTTATATTTATATTGAGAACTATCATTGAAAGAAAAGATGTAGGATACAATTGACTTTTTTTGGTCTATTTTTTTTTTTATCTTTTCATCTGGCTAATTTACAGGAGTTCCCTATCTAGTCTACAGGGACTTTTTCCTTACTGACTTTAAATCTGCAAATACCTTCTCCCAATCTCTGATTTGCCTTTTAAATCTCACTGGTGTATTCTACATTCAACAGAAATTTTCATTTTTATTCAGAAAAAATAGACCATTTTTTCTTTTGATCTTTGCTTTTAACAAGTTCTTCCTTACTGCAAAATCATGAACATTTTTCCTGGTAAATTTTTATAACACTGTGGTCCTGCTATTCATACATGGGTCCATGATAAATTTGGATTATATCTTTATATATTGTGTGACTTCTATTTTCCTTTATACTAATGAAAACTTTCTTTCCTTATGTGAATTGAATTACCACCTTTATAATGTATCAAGTTTCCACATATACATGGTCTTTCTCTGATCTAATCTACATTGGTCTTTTTCTACAGTCTTCGACCAGTACCACATTATATGTCCAATGACAAAAAGCCAAATCCCAAAGAAGAGAAACAATGAAGGTTAACATGGGCCTGGAAAAAAAAGACCCTCAAATTTATAAGTGATCAGAGATGAAAACTTACACTAGAGAAATCCAAGTAAACAATGAATTGCAAATTCTATCCACATGAAGATACAAAAAGATGCAGAAAAAAACTGAAAATAGTTATCAATAGCTTCTGAAAATGAGAATAGAGTAGAAGGAATTCTCAAGGGTAACTTTTGCTCGGTCAATATTATTTGATTTTCTTAACCACAAAATACATGTTAATATTTTGCTTTGTTGGATAACTGTAATACAAGATTAGGTCAATCAGTGTTTCTGCCGACCATCTCCACAATTCTCTCTTTATCCATTCATCAGTCAATGGACATTTGGGCTCTTTCTAAAATTTGGCTATTGCTGAAAGAGCTGCTATAAACATTGGGGTGCATGTGCCCCCTTTGAATCAGCAGTTTTGTATCCTTGACTCAATTTCTGAATATAGGCAATGATATACAAATGATGGTACAATAATAACTAAAATGCTTTAAGTATAAAATAAAGGATAATACTAATGCAATTGAAAAGCACAATCGATCTGGAAACAGAAATAGAGTGGATGTTGTATTGAGGTATTAGCGAGCCATCCAAGGGTATTTGATTCTTGGATAATTGGAGGTAAAGTGTTGGAGCAAATGTAAGAGAACCAGACCAAATATACAGATTTATAAGCTGCCTAAGTTGAGTTCAGAACTCAATCCAAGGAGACTCCAAAGAGTAAATGGAACAAAGCTTTGTTTGCTTTTCAAAACTGCATCACAAAACTAATGAAACATATTGCCTCAACATTATTAGGAGAACTAAAGTAAAGCAAAATAAAAGGAAGGAATATTTTCTAGAATATATTAGAAAATATTACAATTCTTAGAATGACATTTCTAAATACCAATTTGGCTGCTCTTTGGAAAAGTAAGAACTAATTCTCCAGGATACATTAGCAAAAAGATCTAGTGAAAGAAATGCTTACTTTATAAGACATATACTCAATATACAAAAATAATATCTGCAGTAAAATATTCAGAGATTCTACATCTTATGAAATTTAAAAATAAATTTATAGAGTTCCATAGAGAATGAATATATAAAAGCATGTAAACTTCTATTAAAATCCATAGAGTGGTATGTTAGCTGGGGTCAAATTATACCCTTTTGGAGAACTTAAATTACCATAATATTTCCACAGAAATGTTATTTTTATATGCACATGCACACAACACCACAGGCACAAAATATTCAATATAAAAAAAGCTACAATATAATTTGTAGAATGAGAAAGTAAAAGATAAATTTCAAAGCCTCCTTATTTATTTCAAATAACAATAAGTCTTGTCTTATGTAGACATAAGCTGACCTCAGGTAGAGTTTCTGGAAGGTATTCTATGGGGCCACAAAGATACCCTCACAATGTTTAAAAAGGATATATAAAATGTTGGTCACTAATATTAAAATCTTCAGAGATAAGTTATAAAGGCTTTCATCAGCAACATTTTGAAACACTGAATTTAACAAATGGTTAAATGATAAGGGCAGATGGTAACTGAAGCATAAAAAAATGAAGACATTTAAATTTGAATTCCTTAATTAGAAATGAATTCCAACAACTTACATGTACACTTATGAAAATAGCCCAGATTGTTATCTCTGCCCAGTCTCTTTTCACAGTGGCATGGTGAACAGAATCCTAATTGGTTTTAGTAGGAAAGATTGTACTCCAAATTATTATTTTTCCACTGTATAAATGTGGTTGGCATAGATCACTTAATGTGTCTTAACTCCCAAGTTTTGCCTTTGTAAATCAGACTGTTAGTAATAGTACGAGAGCGTTACTGTAGATTCATAAATATTAAATTACGTAATATATACCAAATGCTTTGCCACACAATGTGAACAAAATGGATATCTAAAAATGTGATTCTTACATTTTCCTCCTTCTGTGTAAACATTATTTTTCTATTATTGAAATATAAATTTGACTTTGTTCTAGCCTTCATGCCTACAAAAAGAATGAAAATTTGTATTTTAATAATTTTTTAAACCGACTAAATATAAATGCAAATACTACTGAAAAGCAATCACATTTGATGTTTAGTGCTATAGATATTACCTAGTGTATTTTCATTAGGACGTTTTCAGACAATAAGGGAGGAAAAGCTTTTACAAGTAACTCTAAGCTTTGTCTGAACAGGGGGCAAGATATTTCCACAGATCAGCATTTCCTGTGGATGTTGTGCCTTTGCTGAGAGGCCAGGTCAACTCTGTTGCTGATGTGGTTGTAGTGAAGTCTTACGATCTTCTCCTATCGAAAAAGCACATGAGTGACAATGCAAATATTCAAGAATGCCAAAGGTAAGGCAATCCTAAGTCATACATTAAAAGCAGCAGCAAGTCAATGAAAATCATGTGAACATTTTAATGCCATGGACAGATTCAGCTAATATCCCAGAAGTTAGGAAATTACCCTAAAAATCAGTTTGCTATTTAATGCTTCGTGAAATCTCCTGTGGTGATAGAGAGAGATAGTCACAGGAAGGTAAGATTTCTTCTGGTGTCATCTCTCTTCTCACCCTTTATGTATAAATAATTGGCTCTCTGGAGGACTCATTTTATGGTCACCCAACATATTCCACAATAGCAAATAAATGAATATAAAATAAGAGTTTTTAGACAAAAATAATGAATCCACTTGGTCTAAGTAGAACATAGAAGAGATCCCAGAAGAAGCTTTCTAATTATTTTTTTCCTCTTATTTCTTCCTTGGGACAGGAAGATCAGTCATTTAAACAGAAATCATTTCCTGAATTTAAACATGATCAAGGCTATTACCCAGTAAATGAAATTCTCTTTCTCCCATGTAAAATGATATGCAAATATAATAAGTCTTTCCTGTGACATTTACTGTGGCCGCTAAACTCACCTGATTTTTCATCTAGATTTGCTAATGTAATATTAGATTTATTCAGAATATTTGAAAGACATGAAGCCTATAATGAAGTGATCACCCATGAACTAACAACAGACGTAAGAACTAGAACATGGCCAATACTATTATGACTACCTGTATATTTGCTCCATAGCCCATCTGTCTGCCTTCTCCCAGTGTAAACAATCCTCACTTTTATGCTCATCATCCTTAAGCTATTTAAACACCGATTTATTCCATATGTAAATTACATGTTACTAACAACCTATGTGGTTTTGATTTTTATTTGCCTTTGATTTTTGCAAAAAAAGAATTATCCTGCACACAGTACTTGAGACTTTTTCTTCTCAGTATTATGTTTCTTTTTTTTTTTTTAATGTTTTATTAATTTCTAGGAGAGAGAGAGAGAGAGACAGCGTGAGCAGGGGAGGGTCACAGAGAGAAGGAATCACAGACTGAAACAGGCTCCAGGCTCCGAGCTGGCAGTCAGCACAGAGCCCGACGCGGGGCTCGAACCCACGAACTGCGAGATCATGACCTAAGCGAAAGTCGGACTCTTAACCGACTAAGCCACCCAGGTGCCCCCTCAGTATTATGTTTCTAAGACTCAGCAATGCTACCACTTAGAGCTCTAGTTTTTTATTTTGTTTTGCTTCCATTCCTAAAATATACCATTATGTGTCTGTACCACTATTGTTTCCATTATATTTTTGTAAGTATTGGGGTTGTTTCTATATTTTTCCATTTCCCACAGCACTTCCCTATGTGCGGTCTGCACGTACAAGTGTATTGGTTTGGCTTGGGGTCTAATGCAGTATCTGTTGCTTGATGAACCATGCACATGCTAACAAGATAATACAAGTTTCTTCCAAAGTAGTTGCCCCAAGTTAGCTTCCCAACAAGACTGTAAAACAGCTTTGTTGACGCAAATCCCTGATAGCACTTGCTATTATCAGACTTTATAATTTTTGTCAAGTAGTAATAATAATAATACTGTGTCTCATGGGGGTTGACCAAAGGCTTACAGTTGCCCACTAGTAATCCACTGAACTTTGGCTTGAGCAAATCTTATTCCAGCTCCCCTTGATACTACTCTCTACTCCCTAGACTTTGACTTGTCATTAAGTTTGAGCAAGCACTAAAACACATCATCCCCCAATTAACAGCTCATTCTGAGAGCTTTACTTCTTCCTTCTTAGTTCATTTATCCCAGACATATATCCCTTCAATAATGTACTTGTGCTCATTCTTGCCAGTGTCTTAACTGGTACCTGATACAGTATAAGTGCTTAGAAGGGCATTAGATGTATAAAAATTTTTGAATTTTTTTAATGTTTATTTATCTTTGAGAGACAGAGAGATACAGAGAATAAGGAGGAGAGGGGCAGAGAGAGGGAGACACAGAATCCGAAGAAGGCTTCAGGCTCTGAGCTGTTGTAACATGAAGCCTGACGTAGGGCTTGAACTCACAAATTGTGAGATCATGACCTTAGCCAAAGTCAAACACCTAACCGACTGGATCATCCAGGTGCCCTAGGTGTATAAAGTCTTAAACTCCACCAAAGAGTTGTAGACAGGGGAAATACATGAAGATCTCTAAGAAATTGCACATTTAATTTAAATAGTGATGGTTGACATTTATTATATATAAAGTCAATTTCTTAAGAAGATTGATAATCAGTATTTTGTTTATGTGTTGGTGCACTTAATGCTAAGATGAATTGCATGAAACAAATGTCTATTAAGTAGGAAGGTGCTGATTTTCTATTTTTCCTACCAAATTCAGTTAATTTCCACAGTTAGGGAGAAAAAGGCACATTTAATATCTTCTGTGTAGGTTCAGGGCAAGCTCATTTTCCAAGGCAAAATGGTGGGGAGAAAAGGGCTCACAAAGGAACATTTTTTCCTAATACTCTTGCAATTTACAGCTAAAATTTGGATGTTACATTATTTTTTTGAGAGAGAGAGAGAGAGAGAGAGAAAGCATGAGGGAGGGAGAGGGGAAGAGGGAGAAAGAGAAAATCTTAAGCAAGCTCCATGTTCAGCACTCAGCACTGAGCATCCCACAACCCTGGGATCATGACCTGAGCCGAAATCAAGAGTGACACTGGCTCAGTCATGTAAGCCTTCGACTCTTCATCTAGGCTCAGATCATGATCTCATGGTTTCCTGAGCTCCAGCCCTATGTTGGGCTTCTCCTTAAACAGTGCTAAGCCTGCTTGGGATGCTCTGTCTCCCTTTCTCTCTCTGCCCCTCTCCCACTCACACTGTCTAGGTCTCTCCCAAAATTAATAAAAAAGGGTCTGATACTCAGGATACCCATGAGCTCCAAATTTGGATACTTTAAAACTGTAAATGACATGACAATATTTTCTTTCCATCCCTTCACTCCATCTCTTCACTCTATCACCAGACTTCAGATTTAGAAGGTAAAAATTGGTTCAAGACCCTTAAGTAGAATATTAAAAATTATGGGGTAAAATAGAGCCAACATTGCTCTAAAACCTAAATTAAGCTATAAAGTACTTTAGTTTTTAGAACTTACAATTTTACATTTTCTAATTTTTTATTAGATTATCAAAATGTTGCAATTAGTTGTGATTAACCCCACTTGAATGAAGGGCATAAAGTTTGTCATCTTTAAATTTACATTATTTGCAGAAAAAATCACAGTGGAGGAGCAGAACTGAAAAACAAGTTGTCTGTCTCCTGATCTTATTGATTTAGTGTAGAGCAGCAGAAGAATTTGTTTTTAAAGTTCACATACATCTATGGATACAGAAGGAAAAGAAATTAAAAGGTAAGAATCAGTATCTTCCTCTGACAAAAAAAACAAAAAAACAAAAAAAAAAATCCAACAACAGCCAGAATTCCAGTATATTTCTAAAGAAATTTATCACATGCATGCAAATGTTCTTCTATGCAAATAAAATGATGCCTGTCCAAATTGTACACCTGAAACTAATAAGACACTGTATGTTAGCTATATAACAATTAAAAAAAGAAAAAGATAAGGACCAAAAAAAAAAGAGCAAAAGAATAATGCTAGGTTAATTTACTAAATGAATTTACTAAATGATTTTAAAATAATTAAAAAGTGAATATAATAAAAATACCTGTCTATTTTGGGGGAAAATATATATGGGAACATATATATACTTTATATGTATATATATATGTGGGAAAATATAGAGAGAACATATTCTATATTGGGGAAATATAGAAAACTTTAAATATTTTGTTTTAGAGTTAGATTGTTTTGCAATCATCCCAGAAAAATATTTTATTCTTTATAAGTAAAATAATGTATCTTTTCAGTAACATACTCATTATGTGGATAAATGAAAAATCTGAAGCCTTTTTGCCAAATTTCATTTCCCAAGATGGGCTTTGAGAATCAACTATGACCAATACCTTACGATGACCAAACACCCTACATGAATTTTCTTTTCTGCTTCTTTTCTGATATTGTATTTTTTTCTAGGACCCTGTTTGCATCATCTGGGTTTATTTAAATTCTATCCATCCCCCAGTCACAGCTAAAGTTGTCTCTTGAACAAAACATTGCAGCTAAAGCTCTAGATGCCCACTCCTTCCTTACCACGTTTGAAATCCACACCATCAGTTCTCTCTATCTGACTAATAATTATTCTTTAAAACATTAACTCTCTTTTGCATATATTTACATTTCCAGTACTATAAGGCTTCTTAGTTGAAGATGCTTTCTATAATACATCTAATTATGTGAAAGTACATAAAAAACTTGAAGTAGCTGTTATATTTTTTTATTTTAATGTTTATTTTTGAGAGAGAGAGAGAGAGAGAATGAGCAGGGGAGGGACACAGAGAGAGAAGGAGACACAGAATCTGAAACAGGCTTCAGGCTCTGAGCTGTCAGCACAGAGCCCAGTGTGGGGCATGAACTCACAAACTGTGGGATGATGGACTGAGCTGAAGTCAGAACTTTAACGAACTGAGCTACCCAAGCACCCTCACCCCCTTTTCTTTTTAATTTTTAAATGTTTATTTTTGAGAGAGAGAAAGGGAGGGGGGGGTTGGAGAGGGGCAGACAGAAGGGAGACACAGAATCTGAAGCAGGCAAATTAGCTGATATCTTATGTTTATAATTTACCATTAGCGTATTTAATTTTCACATAAAAACATTATTAAAAATGAGTTTGTTCTTTTAGGTTATTAACATATCAATTCTGCAATAAATCACCCTAGAATTTGCTGCTGTATGCATAAATATACTAGGTTCATGCAGAACATTTTTAAGAAATTGAAAAGGCTACACGTTGGAGGACAATTCTTCCTTCACTTTCCCTACACTTCACACAGAGTATTAAAAAAGAGAAGACTCAAAAAATCACAAGTGAAAGAGGAGAAATAACAACTGACACACAGAAATACAAATGATTGCAAGAATAGTATGAAAAATTGTATGCTAACGAATTGGACAAGTTAGAAGAAACAGATAAATTCCTAGAAACCTAACCTACCAAAACGGAAGAAATAAGAATTTTGAACAGATTGATGAACAAGGAAATTGAATCTATCAAATAATTCCCAAAAAACAAAATTCCAGAAGCAGATGGCTTCACAGGTGAATTCTACCCAACACTTGAAGAATTAATACCTACTCTTCTCAAACTTTTTCAAAAAGTAGAAAGAAAACTTCCAAATGTATTCTATGAAGCCAACATTACTCTTATACCAAAATTAGATAAAAACACTATAAAAGAAAGAAAACTATAGATCAATATCTCTGAAGAACATTAATGTAAAAATCCTCAACAAAATGCTAGCAAAACAAATCCAATAATACATTTTAAAAAAACATTCATCATGATCAAATGGGATTTATTCCTGGGATGCAAACGTGGTTCAATATTTGCAAATCAATCAATATGCATCACATCAACAAGAGAAAGGATAACGACTATATGATCCTTTCAATAGATGCAGAAAAAGCATTTGACAAAATACAACATCGATTCATGATAAAAACCCTCAACAAAGTAGGTCTAAAGGGAACAGACCTCGGAGGCGCCTGGGTGGCTCAGTGGGTTGAGCGTCTGACTTCCAGCTCAAGTCACTATCTCACAGTCTCTGGGTTCCAGAGCTGTCAGGTTCTGTGCTGACAGCTCAGAGCCTGGAGCTGCTTCAGATTCTATATCTCCCTCTCTGTTCCTACCCTGCCTGCTCTCTGTCTCTGTCTCTCAAAATAAAGACATAAAAACAAACTAAAAAAATAAAGGGAACAAACCTCAATATACAAGGTCTTATATGAAAACCCCTCAGCTAACATCACACTTAGTGGGGAAAACTGAGCAGATTTCCCCTAATATCAGGACAAGACAAAGATGTCCACTCTCACCATTTTTATTCAACATAGTACTAGAAATCTTAGCTACTGCAATCAGACAACAAAAAGAAATAACAGGCATTCTAATTAGTAAGGGAGCAGTAAAGCTTTCACCATTTGCTAATGACATGATACTATACATAGAAAACCCTAAAGATGCTACCAAAAAGCTACTAAGACTTAATTCATTTATTAGTTCAAGGATACAAGATCAATGTACAGAAAGCTGTTTCATTTTTATACTCTAATAATGAAGCAGCAGAAACAGAAATTGAGAAAATTCCATTTTACAATTGCACCAAAAGAATAAAATATCTAGGAATAAACTTAACTAGGAAGGTGAAACACTTGAAATCTGAAAAACTATAAACCTTTGATGAAAGAAATTGACAAAGACAAAAATAGAAATCCATTCCATGGTCATGGATTGGAAAAATAAGTATTATTAAAATGTTGATATTACCCATAGTAATCTACAGAATTAATGCAATCCCTATAAAAACACTAATAACATTTTTCATAGAACTAGAACAGATAATCCTCAAAACTTGTATGGAGCCTCAAAAGACACTGAATGACGAAAACTATCTTGAAAACGAAAACCAAAATGGAGGCGTCACAATTCCAGACTTCAGATTATATTACAAAGCTGTAATTATCACAACAGTATGGTACTAGCACCAAAATAGACATATGTATCAACAAAACAGAATAGAAAGCCCAGAAAGAAACCTATAATTATAAGGTCAATTCATCTTTGACAGAGAAGGCAAGAATATGCAATGGGAAAAAAGAGTCTCTTCAGCAATTACTGTTGGGGAAACTGAACAGCGACATGCAAAGGAATGAAAATGGACCACTTTGTTACACCATGAAAACACACACACACACACACACACACACACACACACACACCTCAAAATGTATTAAAGACCTATATGTGAGACTGGAGACCATGAAAATCCTAGAAGAGTACTCAGGCAGTAATTTCTGTCACATAGCTTGTAGTAAATCCTTTCTAGAAAAGTCTCCTGAGACATGGGAAACAAATGCAAAAATAAACTATTGGGACTATATCAAAATTAAAAGCTTCTGAACAGTAAAGGAACTAATGAACAAAACTAAAAGGCTGTATATATAAGGCTATATATATATATATATATATATACACACACACACATATATATATACACACATATATATACACATATATATACACACACACACACACATATATATATATATAAGAAGTGGTGGTGGTGGTGGTTGTGTGTGTGCATGTATGTGTGTATACATATATTCTATATATATTCTATAATATTCATATATTACATACATGAATATATATTCAGCCACTTGCAATAACATGGATGGATCTGGAGAGTATAATGCTAAGTGAAATAAACCAAAGGCAACTACCATATGATTTCACTCATATGTTGAATTTAAGAAACAAAGCAAATGAATTTTAAAAAGAGAAACAAAAACCCCACAAACTCTTAACGATAGAGAACAGAGAGTTACCAGAGGTGAGGTAAGGGAGGGGATGGGTGAAGTAGGCAAAGGAGATTAAAGAGTATGTTTATTATGATGAAAACTGAGAAACATACAGGATTGTTGAGTCACCGTATTGTACACCTAAAATATGACACCGTATGTTAACTATACTGGAATTAACATTTAAAAATATTTCAATAAAAGTATTTATATATGATAAACTATTATATATATAATTATACATTATATATTTTATAATTATATATTAATATATTAGTTTATATTATCACAGCATGCATATTTATATTTAAATTATCCTGAATGTCCCCATAATCTAATGAGACAATAGGACACAGTTTTAGAATAAATGGTAAAAATGACATTGCAGGGAAATGTAACAGATACTCTAGAAAAGACAAAATTAAAGAGCAAACATTTAGATGTCATATTGTTTCAAATACATTTTTGTAAAGCCTCTGACATATCTAATAGCATATATATATGATATTTACTTTCTTTAGCTTATTATTTTTAGTACTTACGTAAGTTATATTACTCAAAATCTCCTGGCTATAATGTAGAAGTTTTGCAGCTTTTCAAATGCTATGAAAATATACAGAAACCCAAGTATAAAAGCCTTGTGAACTGAATCTTTTAGCTCTTGATATTTTGAAATTTGCTTTTGCTCACCTATTATGATTTCTAGTGATTCATACGTGTACGTTTTAAAATACTTGAGTTTGTAAAACGTTCTTATGTCTATGTTAGGTAAAAATACTTTAGGATAAAAATACCGCTAAAGCATATGCAGCAAGTTCTAGTCAACTCAACCCCTAAAACCAAGGATTAGAAGACTCTCTCCCATCTCCTACATAAAAAAATAAAATATTTTACTTACTTAAGCTAGGTATAGGCTGTGCACTTCTTAGATACATTCACAGAATTACAAATTAATAGAAAAATAATAACATTTTAGCTATGGAGGAAAATAACAATATCCTGGTTAATGGCATTTCTTCATTTTGTGACTAGCAACACATCTACTTAAACTAAGACCTGGAGTTGGTTTAATATAAAACATACATGGCTATTCAAATGATTTATTATTTATTAGTGATGGTTTCATCATAAATCCTCTCTCAAAAGTACAATAGCTAAAAGGGGGTATAAACTTGGCCTAAGATTTTTAACATTTTGTTTTATTTTACTTTTAGAACAGGAGTTTTTTTTTTTTTTTAATTTCTGAGAGAGAGAGAGAGAGAGTGAGAGAGAGAGAGAGAGACAGAGCGTGAGCAGGGGAGGGTCAGAGAGAGAGGGAGATACAGAATCTGAAACAGGCTGTCAGCACAGAGCCCGATGCAGGGCTTGAACCCACGAACCACGAGATCATGACCTGAACCAAAGTCAGACGCTCAACTGACTGTGCCCCCCAGGTGCCCCGGAACAGGAGTATGTTAATAGGAAACATAGAGTAGAGGAAGAAGATAACATACAAAACACAGAATAACATGGGGTTAAGATTTCTTAGTAGATGAAGACAGTATTCTTGAAGGGGAGATTGACTTCTGATAGAAGTGTTCTGTCATAGCAGGAAGCAAAGAAGAGAGAATGTACAGAATCACGTCATAAATTTGGGAGGTAAGATGATTAAATACCTGAGCGATTCTGTTTCCTCTATGAAACATAAAACAGTATTTTGTGCTTGTGGCTCAAATCAACTAAGCATGATCCCACCTTGTAGTGTTAACTGTTTGCTGCTTCCTCTCTGTGCAAACTCCCCTACCTGGGTATCTGGAAGGATCATTCCCGCTCTCAACGGTCATCCTTTCCCCTAACCATCCTGTCCAAAAGGCACAATAGTCCTTGTTTATCTCCCACAATGCACTTGCAGCTCCACTGACTCATCACCCCCTTGTTTAGTTATGAACCATAGTCTGCAGCAGACGGAACTGCATGTTCTGTTCACAGTTATACCCAGGACCGTCAGTGCCTGGCCAGTACGTGCCCAATAAATATTTGTGAAAAGAAATATGTTGCTTCTGCTGGAGGTACTGGAAAGACAGAGAAGGGAAAAGGGGGTAAGCATAGCAGACGTTTCTATGGATTGAAAAGGTCTGAAATGGGAGACTGTGCGGAGAACACAAAAGTAATAAGAGTAGACATGTGGGTCAGGCTTTCCAGGCGATCTGAGAACCTATCTGAGGACCCCGGGCAATAACAGTGCTCATGGATTACGGTAGTACCATATTCCATGTTTCATTAATTTCTCCAGATATACTTCCATTACTTGGCCCAACATGGGAAAGGCCATAAATTGAAGAAAACAACATAAAAATGATAATACAAGGTAGCATATATTAGATAGCAAATAAAAGAAAAAGACAAAATACCACTGAGCAGTAAGACTTCAGTAAAGCCAGCCGAGTGGGTACAATTTAGTAATGTCTGAAAGTGCATTTTAGTTACTGAAAAAGGAGACTGGTATCCTGGCTTTGAGGGGAGAAAAACAAAAAAGTGCAAAACAATTACCCTGTATATCAACAAAGTGCTTTTATTGTAATTCTAATTTATTTTAATTATTGTTACCATGCAAACAAATGTGCTAACTTTTTTCATAACGCCATGTAACATTTCAGAAGCCGTAAATTTCTAATTAGCGCTCTTTCTCTGTCTCTCGCACGCGTGCACATACACACACACACACACACAGATACACACACAGCCCTAATTAATCAAAAATAAGTTCAAATGTGTCAAGCTCTCCTTCCTAGAGAATGAGAAAAATACATATAGAGTTGTAAGGTGGAGCTGAGGGGGTAGGAAGACTTGCAGAGGAAAAGCAGAAAAACAGAGTTTATCTATTACTTACCTCAGCAAATATATCACACTTAATTTCATATGAACAATAGGTAACTGTGGAAGGAACATAGAGCACAGCAACTTCTAGTTCCACGGTAAACTAAGGAGACATGGCCAGCTCTTTTTTTGTTTCCTTATTTTTAACCCCCTAAGTTACCTATCTATAATGCATGTGCAGCCATTTTGTTTTGAGCCCTATAGGTAAGTACTGGGCATATTGCAAATACAAGTGCCAAACTCCATTCAAAGTCTCTCAATTTAAACCTACCCCAATTATTCTACAACCTGATCACCTAGATCAAGAAATGTATGTTAATGATAGATAACTAATTAGATGAGACAGATGTTTCAGAAATTATAGCTCACTGAGGTTCCTCTTTAGTGAGATGCAAAAGCAGATTACCCTGAAGTCCTGGAGTAATAGATGCTTCACTCCAAATGAAAATGTCACATCCAAAGTTAATTCTTATCTCATATTATTTTGAAAATTCAATATTAAGGCATTATTCAAACTACGGTTACATAACACTGATTCTGTTCTGGAAAATACATTCTATAACCAATTCTCCATTTTCCATAAACATAGTACATCCTGTAGGAGACCTTTGTTGGCCCATGATGGATCCTTTGGGGTTATTATTATAACAATTAAATATATGGACACAAAATTCCTGAAGCATAATTTCAGTCACAGAATACAATTTCCATGTAAATGGTGTATGATTAGGTGGTCCAATATGGAATGAAAACATTTACTCTGTTAGATTTAAAAAACCATACTAAAATACAATTTAACAATGGTTTTACCCTCAGGCTTATTAGGTTTGGCTACCTGGCAACTTATCAAATGGAATACCTTTCCACCAGGATACCTCAAACGTAACTTTGCCTTGCTTCAAATAATCAGGAATATCTAATTTTCAACAACTGTATGAAAAATTCACAGACTTTTCTCAAGTACCATATACTATTTGTAATTTATAGCTTCAGATGACAGGAAAGTATTTTAAATTATTAAATTAAGGGCAGGAGATCTCTTTGTGCTTCTGTGCATGTACATATGTGTGCACGTATATACAGTATGGTGAAGTGGAGGCCAGGTGGTTACCAGGAGTATAATTTGCCACGTGGAAAACAGGAGATGCGGGTCTTTGGGAACATGTCCATACGTATAGGAGAGATCACTTCTATGCATTCACACAGGGAAGACCTAAAAGCATTTTTAACAAAATTAATAGTGGCTTAGACTAGACACTAGAGCTGTGGATACGCTTTTGTTCTGTTCCAATACATTCTGATGTTTCTTTTGCTATAATTTTGGAATATAAAAATAATAAAGCTATAGAAAAGGTACAAAAGCAGCAAAAGATACTTAAGAATAACTAAGCCACTAAGCCAGAAATTCAAGAAGTATTTCAGAAAAGGATAAACTAGAAAATGAATACACATGAGGTAGGTAGGCCAGAAAAGCAGAAAATAGAGTGATCTTTTTAGGAAAGCCTGTATTTATTTATTTTTTAAATGTCTTTTTCCATTTATTTCTGAGAGAGAGAGAGAGAGAGAGAGACATAAATGTGAGCAGAGGAGGGCCAGAGAGAGAAGGAGACACAGAATCTGAAACAGGCTCCAGGCTCTGAGCTGTTACCACAGAGCCTGACATGGGGCTCGAACAAACCTCACAGTGAGATCATGACCTGAGCCGAAGATGCTTAACCGACTGAGCCACCCAGGTGCCCCAAGGAAAGCCTGTATTTAAAAGTGCTGTTCCCACAAGCCTATAGTGTCCAGGTCAATTGTTTTCGTATCTACGAATTAGACCAGAAAATGTGGTGGGTTCAGCAATAACAGGCCACAGTTACAATATCAACATTATGAAGGACGATTCTAAGGGGTCCTATCCTAGGAACAAAGTGTATGGATGTGCTTTCCTGGGAATAAACAAGGACAAATGACTACTGCTGTTCTACAGGAGATTTTCCACAACATTTATGAGGGATACCTTGAGGTTACATTGTAACCGCATGCTTCAGTAACCAACACTATTAAAAGCAGTTTCAATCCATTATCTACTGGAAATCAACAAACTATAAAATACTGTGCCAACAGGCAAAACAAAGTCAGGTCAAATCAACTAATATTTATATCAGTATTTGTTAATTGTGGTTATTAAAATTATTGGTAAAAAATTACTCGTTGTAAATCAAAGACGTTGGTAGATAAATGAGGATTGCTTTTATAGTTTTGATTTCCTCACAGTAAGCGAATCATATATACTATGTGACCTTGAAAATATTCATGTTGCAATTTGTGTTTGGTTCTTTAAATTGATCATTAGGTTTATTTTAATATAAACTAGAACTTACAATGCAGACTCGCCATTGAGTAACTGTTTTCAGAAAGAACTTAAATTTCACATTTTCCTCCCACAGTATATAAAAAGGAAGTGGCTATCATTTATTTGTCTATGTTTCCAAATCATATAAACAAGTGAACAAAGAAGTAAACTTACTTGAGTATAGGGGTGGGTGGGATACGTAGGGCTAGTGAGGGAGGGGGGAGGGGGGGAGAGGGG